>NW_020172818.1:787128-855068 GCF_003031525.2 Neophocaena asiaeorientalis asiaeorientalis
AAAAAAAAAAAAAAAGAAAAAACAGCCCTTTTTTTTTTTTTTTTTTTTTTTTTTTTTTTTTTTTTTTTGCTTAGGGAGAGAAAAAAAGGTTCAGGGAAGTTATATAATTTATTTGCTCAAGTTCTGTGTTTTCTGACTCAGTGTATCATTCTTTCAATCACTTATACTGCAGTATGAAAAGTCCTGTGAATTAGATAGACTCTAGCGAATGGACAATGGGGAAAGGGAAATTGAGAAAGGCATTGTAAACAAGGGCAGATGGAAGCCCCTGAAGCACTAATAATTTAAATTTGATACAGAAGGTGACAGGCAGCCCTGGAGGTGTGAGAAAGGAAAATATGCAGTCAAAACTATGAGCAAGGAAGATTATTTTGACAGCTTTTGGTACTGATTGGACATATCATAGTATAAAGCAATATTTGAGGTCTTGGGAAACATATTTTATATCCCTTGATTTTTGAAAATATTTCCAGTATTACATAAATTGCTGTATATTCTAGGAATTAGGCGCTTTGTTTTGATTTGTTTTGCTTCGTTTCAGGAGGTCATGCAATTGGGTCATGTGACTGATACTTATTAGCTCAAACCCAGTCATCTCATTTGGCTGAGGATGATTTTCCCGTTATAGAAATGATTCTGATATTTATTCAAGTTGAATAGAGATGTATGATTCCATCAAGTTAATTATTAGCAAGAAAGAAAAAAATGAAAGTGTGATATTGTTTAAATAGCAGATGTGTTAATACAAAGTAATTATGTTGACTGAAAACGAGCAGTTCCATCAGGCAGACACCCAATTTTTCCCCCTACCAGTGTCTACACTGAATGTCTTTTAATACACCAGAAAATTACTGGGCAGACTTGAAATAACAAAGCAATCGTTCCAGGCTTTGTTTAAAATTCCTCTAGAGAATAGGACAAATAAAATGATTACAGTGATTTGAGTGGCTGGAATTTATAGCTATTCACTTAGAAAAACAATCTCCCAATTAGTTGAAAATTGATAGCTTTTGATATTTCCTGAAATGTTTTCTGCATTAAGAGTATGGATCTGTACTTCTATTCAGTAGGTTACCTGAGAGGTTATCCTCGTTATAATGATCATATGCAAAGGCTGTACTTACAAACATACATTATTTTACTATTTCAAATTTATGGTCTAAATGTATTACCCATATAGGAACTTGTATTGTTTGTACTATTAACACTATTGCAACAATATTATGTTGAATATTAGTGAATCTGGAAGCTTTATTTTCTTCCACTCTAATTGTCTTGGCTAGGGTTCTAAATTTAATGCTTTCATTTCCTCTGTAATTTCGGTAGAGAATAAGCAAATTCACTGGATTTCCCAACCTGAGTATTTGAAAAGTCTGAGTGTGGATTGTGATTTTCTAAGGTCAAGTGTGTTAGAGTTATAAGTATTCAAGATATTTACTTATAAAGCGAAATGGATGGACTGTGAAATGAATACTGTGCCACCAAGTCTATTAGCTATATGCTTCCTCTGTAACGAAAAACCAAACAAATTTTGCCTTAAACAAGTAGACCTTAATATCCTCTCATACCAAGAAGTTTGGAAGTAATTACTTACTTTGGTTTTGTGGATCAATCATGTTGAGCCATGATTTGGAATCTCTTGTATCTTTCACTCATGCTCACAAGACAGCTGCCTGCCTGAAGTCCAGGCAAAACATCCATGCTCGAGGCAAGAAGGGAGAAGGGAAGTGTCAGCTCTGAGCATGTCAGTCCCATTTATCAGAAAGCACTAACTCTACCAGCAATCCAGCAGACTTCTGTTTACACCCCATTGGCTGGAACTGTATCACATGACCATCCCAACGTACAAGGGGGTCTGGGAAGATGTCCTTTTCACAGTCTTTCTAGTGGAGGCAGACAAGGAAGAGTTTGGGAATGAGCATTGCTTAATTAGTCAGCCAACCATGTCTGCAACAGTCAGTGAGTTATATGAAAGAGTTTCCGTACCCAGGGTTTCCGTGGCTCTGCTATACTTAATTCTGTTTAAGATTCCACTGGAAGTTAGGAAGGGATTACTAATGCAGACATCCAGGGGGTATGCATGAACATGGCCTTGAAATAGTCACCTACTCCCCAACAAGATACAAGAGGCACCAGAAAGTCTAGGTCAGGTCAGGGTGCAGACTTCCCTCTTACTGATTCCTTTCTCCTCTTTTGATCATTTCTAGTATTTAACATAACTTGGTTGTATCCCTGGAGTTCTCCTAAAACCGTGTCTTTGTTTTAAAAACCAATGTTTTCTAGGTTATAGCCTCAAATGTATATTTAAATTAGCACAAACGTGTGAAACATCTATACTTAATAAAATTCCTATGTAAATGAACTTCAATTTGAATTGATTTTATTTACATGTCCACATTAGTTTAAATATCTACTTTATGGTATTTCACTAATAGTTTATAATTACCTTTCTTATTTTTTCATATAGCCATCTAGGTCCTTTATGAAAATCCCCTGATTTTTTTCATGTACAATATTGGTAACTCAATTGTACATACACCAGCTCATTCATGTTTACAAAAACTAGCCATTCTTGAAAACAAAAAGCCCTTAAAAAAGACATATTTGAGTTATATTTTTGCACAGAAATATTATTATATGCTAAACATTTTATGGAAATGACAAAAATTCTGCATTGACTTAAGTTTAAAAAAGATTGTATATCTCTATATAATATATTGCATAAAGCTAACTTTATATATACCTATTAAACAGCAGCAAATTGTATAAAATTATATTCAGAATACTTAGAGAACTTTAGCTCTAGAAAAGAAATATTGCCTACACCAAAATGGCCTTATCATGTCTCCTTCCTGAGCCTTGTTTGAGCTTTGAGGGGTATGTAACCTGCTATTGGCAGGTTATCTTCAACTGGAGGGCTAAACAGATGTTTCAGATAGAGAAATTTTGCTTTTAGGTGAACAAATGCTGTGAAAATATCTGGCAAGGAGGACTGCCTAATAATTCCAAGAGCAGAATGTTTCATCGTCATAAAAGGCTCAAGAAATCTATTGCCGAAGAACAGCGTTAACAAGTATGAACTAAAATAACAAGAGCACAGAAATTTAATCAGTGCTGTCCTTCAGACCACTAACCAACCAAACACACACACACACACAGAGCCATTTGTAAAATAAAGAGACATAAAAGCTTAAGTTCCATTGAGGTCATGTTGAGTAATCACTTTAGCCACAGCAGTTTTAATTAAAAGGAAATTGAAGTAATGAAAGCTTTATCAGGCCTTTTTGTTACAGAGGAGTTAGCGTTTCTTTGCTATCTTGCTTAGCAACCCTATCACTGAGAGTTTAGTTAAGCCACTTTGGAAGATCCACAATACCTTATTTATATATTTCAATTTTCCCTCTTTGCAAACTGGAAACAGTTCCATAACACGTGGAAGGAAATGAGGGGTTAATGGGAGCTGGGGCATCCAGAATTCCTGGGCCCCTGGCTGGAGATCTAAGATAGTGTTCCCTGAAACCCTGAAGGTTCAGCAAAAATGCCTCCGGGGCTTAGGAGAAGGGAGTTAGAAAGAAACTGGGAGGAGGAGTGGCTGCCTGGTGAGTCCAAGGTTCCAGAATTCTTGCCTTTGAATTCTCTGGAGATATCCCAGAGCTGTGTGTTACTTGTTGTCTAATTTGGTTTCTATAAAAGATTTTGTTCAAAGAAAGTGTGTTTTGTTTTAAAATGTGTGTTTTTGTTGTTGAAAGCAATTGTGCCTTTTTGATACTGAGCTCCATGAGCTATAAAAAGGGACGAAATTGGGTCATTTGTAGAGACGTGGATGGACCTAGAGTCTGTCATACAGTGTGAAGTAAGCCAGAAAAAGAAAAACGAGCATCGTATATTAACACATAAATGTGGACTCTAGAAAAATGGTACAGATGACCCTATTTGTAGGGCAGGAATACAGACATAGAGAATGGACATGTGGACACAGGGGGTGAAGGGGAGGGTGGGACGAACTGGGAGATGAGGTTTGACATAAATACACTACCACGTGTAAAATATATAGCTAGTGGGAACCTGCTGTATAGCACTGTGCTCTGTGACAACCTAGATGGGTGGGATGAGGGTGAGTGGGAAGGAGGTCCAAGAGGGAGGGGATATAGGTATACGTATAGATGATTCACTTCATTGTACAGCAGAAACTAACACAACATTGTAAAGCAATTACACTCCAATTAAAAAAAAAAGAAAGAAAACAATTGTGCCAAGGGGATACAGACATATGAAGAAAAAACAAAAAAAAAAAAAAAGAAAAAACATAAGCCTGAGAAACTGTTGTGAGACATAGTGAAAGGAGCACCCAAAGGAGAAAATTAGTCCAGCAGGTTATGACTGGGCATCCCCATTGCCTAGCACTCTAATATGTCAGGGGATGAGACAAAATAAGTAACTTATGAAGGGATAGAGCTAAGGTAGGAAGAGCACTGCCCTTAAATTGGAAATTTGGTTTCCTCTACTGACTCCACCTGAAGGATTGGAGGCTACAGTTACTTGTCCTCTTATAAGTGACTTGTCAGTTAGTAAAATGGTGGCACGGTTCTTTGTTAAGCACCTGCTATGTGCCAGGCACTGTGCCGGGTCCCGAGGATTCAAATGTAAGTGTGATCTGTTGCCCTGCCCTGAAAGAACTCACCGAATAGTAATAGTCATCTGAACGGTAAACCAGGCAACATTTATTAGGTAATTGTTCTGGGCCCAGCAATGTTCTAAGCACTTTTCCAAGAATTAGTTTTTAAATCTTCATGGCAGTCCCACTAGGTACATAATATATGTATTCCCATTTTATAGGTATGGAAATGAGATATAGATCAGTTCAATAACTTGTCCCCAAAGTGCAGAGATGTCTCTGAGCTTAGTTCTCAGAATTCAAGATCCTGTCCCATAGACAATTTCATTCTGTTGCCAACCCTGAATGGAGGAGATATGATAAGGAAATAGGTAGTGGTTTTGTGAATGCATTTTGGAAACAGTGGTGTTCTGTGCAAGTGTTAATTATTGTTAAATCAAGGACAGGTAAAATGAATCAAAAGTTAAATAAGTCACTTGGACGTGTTCCCCCCAAAATGTAAAGATGCAAGCAAAATATAGAGTTGTTATATATTCTCAGGTTTCTAGAATATAAATAATATTTTATAAAGTATTCCTGTGCCTTCATTCAGAGTCCCTTCTGGATTAAATGTTGGTAGGAAGGAAATTAAAGACCAGGTATTTCTCAGGCTCTGACTATATATATCTCATCCTCAGCAGCCAGCAAAGCAATCCCAAGGTAGCTACATATGATTTTCATGACACTGAGTTCACCTATGCCAACAAGGAGCTGGGGTTGGGTATCAGGAATGAAACAAGGAACCCCCTTTGAGCTAGAGGGTGAAAATGTACTGCCCAAATGATTTCACTTGTGTTCTAGAAATAAGCCACTGGGCGTTGTCAAGATATAGTAGTAAGGAGATGCTCGAGGGGTACACCTTTCCCTTCTCTGCTTGAGCCTGGATTTTGTCCTGCTATTGCATCTAAAATCTGTTCTGGTCCAAGCCTATTTGCAGAAATTGTATTTGTAACAAAAGCAGATTAGAATAACTTAAAGATCAATGGCAAATCTGAAATATTACCAATGTTAAACACAACACTTAGGAGATGACCTCCGTAACAAGGTGCCTGAAAACATCTGAAGTTAGAAATTGGTTTTAATTCAGCTAGTGGGGGAGGAAAAAAAAGCACCTTGTCCATATTTGTGATTTTGATATAGCTCCTAGTCTAGAAAATGTGCTCTTTATTAAGAGCATGAAAATAGACATTTTAGAAATTTGTTATCCAGTGTCACTCTTTAATTAACTTCTATTCATTCAGCCAGCAAGAAACGGTGTTCAGCCCATTAAAAATAAGAGGCTTCCTTTTCTATCCCCTTTGCTGTTATTGATACTGTTAATCATTTTAATTAGTGGCTTCCCACGATTCCAATCAAGCCCAATTAGACTCAAACTCCATAAACAATGAAGAGGTGAAAACAGCTTCAAAACATGGATTAATCTCACTAGTACAAAGTGGAAGTAGCTGCATTTTAAATTGCTTCTATTCACCTCTAAACAATAGCATTTCCTGGTCCTACTGACTATAATAGCATTCGGTTGCTTATGTGAAATGCAATCTATAGTCATACCTTTCACTCTATGCCCTTTCATACAGTATATTTGCTTGTCCAGGTATTCTCCATCGTGCCATGGTTTACATTTTTCTATACCAGCTACCAAATCAGTTTAAATTTCTTGACTTTCCTTTTCCTCCTCCCCTTTGGTGTGCATGTTACCCTGCCTTTCTCTGCCCTTAATAAAAGTCCATTCTTCATTAGAAGAGTAATTCCCATTCTCAGTGATGTTATAGAAGTTCAGCACATATATTTTCAGGCAACTATATTTATCTGGATGTAGTGCTAAATTATTTTATAGGACACTTTTCATTTAATCCCCTCAACAAATCTATGAGGTAGTTACTACTATTAGCCCCATTTTATGGATGAGAAAACTGAGGTGTCAGGAATATAAGTAACTTCATCAAGCCAGGAAAAGTTAGACTCCCAGGATGTAAACTCAGTTCTCTCTGGTTCCAGAGCCCAAGCACTGAACCGTTATGTTCAGACTTACGCTGGTCTTTCACTTCAGAAGAGAATCAAGACAGTCTCCCAGTTGGAAAATGTCCAAACACTAAAACTTCACCACTGATCTTTCTTAGAATGACTGCAATGAATAATATATTTTTAATGAAAATTGCATCACCTTATCCAACCATCCTCATTTCTTCGAACTTACTTGCCAAGTGACATGATACTATTTTTTAGACGAGCCAAGGAAATTTTATCAGTAGTTTTAGGTCTACACAGTGGACAATTTTTATCCCTTGGAAACTATAACAATCAATCATAACATGGACAACTATCTTATTACTTCAAAACTTTGTGATCCCTCCATTTTAAATGTGTGACATGGAATAGCCTAAAAAACAACAGTTGAGTTTGGACCATGGTTCTAGTATTTACTGTCTGAGGTGTCTTGAGCAGGTAACTTACCTCTTCTGAGCTGAAGGCCTTCTGAATATAGACATTATAAAGAATGAATGAATTTAACCCAGAAACTGGCAATTATAAAATTTGCCTTGCAATATTTTATTAATTTTTAGAGAATTAACTGAAATATATAACTAAATGTGCCTGACCTGTAACTGTTTCTTAATAAATGGTAGTATTCGTTATTACCATTTATTTATCCTGCATCATGTGTAAAGCATATGATATTTATATATAGAAGCAGGTAGACAGTAGGTTTCAATTAGGCAGAATATCGGGAGTATGACAGCCTGTAGCAAAAATTCCAACCAAAGGGACTCAGATTAGAATGGAAATTGGGTATAGTAGAGCATTAGTCTGGTTACTGGAGATAAAGTAGAAGGCTGAGCTTGATGGAAAAGAGCAAGGTAATTAAGATAGCGGTTACTAACACTCAGAAGCATTTGTATCAGTCAACTATTGCCACAATAATGCTGAGAAACAACAACTCCAAAATACAATGCTTACAAGAGTATTTATTCTCACGCTCATTTCGTCTTATCTAAGATGGGCTCAGCTATATCTCTGCTTCATACTGTGGGTCAGCTAGCCTTGGCTAAAGGCTGAAGATTCAGTTTAGATCTGTTCCATGAGTTTTTGTTCTGATGCTCAGGCTAAAACGGCAGCAGGTTTTAGAGAATGTTTTTCTCATAGCAGATCACTAAATTGTAACAGAAAAAGCTCACTTATATATGCACACTTCAAGCTTCAGCTTTCATCAGATCTTCTAATATCCAGGTGGCTAAAGCAAATTACATGACTTTGTATAGTGAATTATAGTCCACCCACCATCAGACAATAATATGGACATACAGTTTTATTACAGGGGAATGAAAAACTGGGATGAGTTAAATTAATCTAACATACAAAACTTAGAGATTGCTAAACCTTTTAGCTATTGATCTAGAGATTCACCTGCCTGCTCTGTAGACTTATTCTAGAATTTAGACCTGAAACTTCAGCTTGGGTTGAGAGATGTCAGTTCTAGAAATTGTTTGAAAATTGCACTAGTAAAAGAACAAATCAGCCTGATTGTGACTGTGGTTCAATTATTTGACCTGGTCCATGTAAACCTTCTGTTTGTGGCATGCCACCCTTAAAAGCTTTGCTTTGGTTCCTGAGGTTTCATTTGTTTGCCTTTATCAGGGTTGCTGGTACACATTGATGGAGCTATTGATTACTTATCCATTTGCTTTCCTAATTTTTTTCCAGGAATTTCATGTCTAACTATTAATTTTCCATTCCTTGAGCTGTATTTGTACAGAATGCAGAAAAATCAGTTGCTTCACCATTGGTCCTGGGCTTTTTCCCAGCTGACTAATTTGAACAGTGTTAGTAAAGATTCAGTATGACTTTATCTCCTTGTTTTGTGCTTATGAATTGATGAACTCTGTAGAGCTGTTAAATATCATCATTTCTGTTACACATTTGCAGTGCATATCTTCCCCCCAAATTGATATATGCGGAATCAATTCTGATTTAAGTGTTTTGCAGGTATCGTACTGAGATTATTTCTTATTGTCAAAGTATGGGAAGAAACTTAGATTAAGTTTTATTGGGAACTCCTGCTGGCTCTCGGGAGAAACAACTGTGATTATTCATTGAGCGGCTTGAGCCTAATCTAGACTTTTTCTGACTTTGCTTAGAGTTAAGCAGCCTCACCTGGCATAATGCTTCCTTAATGTAGTTTTCTCTGGTAGAAATGGAGGACAATCTCCCTGCCTTCAGATCTCTATGCTCCTTTTATTAAATCACTGTAAATGAATTGTGAATATTATTTTATTAATTTCCCTAATGAGCTTATGAGAACAATATGGCAGGTACAAAGCACTTATTTATTTATTTTTTTATTATTATTTTTTTTTTGCAGTATGCAGGCCTCTCACTGCTCTGGCCTCTCCCGTTGCAGAGCACGGGCTCTGGACGCACAGGCCCAGCGGCCATGACCCACGGGCCCAGCCGCTCCGTGGCATGTGGAATCCCCCCGGACCGGGGCACGAACCCATGTCCCCTGCAACGGCAGGCAGACTCTCAACCACTGTGCCACCAGGGAAGCCCCAAAATATTTATTCATGTGTGCATTCAGTACCTAAAATTACATTTTATTAAATGACAACTCATTGTGTTTAGATGCACCATATCAAACATTATGATCAAGACTTCAATCATTAGCCACATTTTTTTTTGTCAACAATTTTCCCTATTTGTGTTTCTTATGACATCTGAGAAACCAGGGGCCATGACCCACGGGCCCAGCCGCTCCGTGGCATGTGGAATCCCCCCGGACCGGGGCACGAACCCATGTCCCCTGCAACGGCAGGCAGACTCTCAACCACTGTGCCACCAGGGAAGCCCCAAAATATTTATTCATGTGTGCATTCAGTACCTAAAATTACATTTTATTAAATGACAACTCATTGTGTTTAGATGCACCATATCAAACATTATGATCAAGACTTCAATCATTAGCCACATTTTTTTTTGTCAACAATTTTCCCTATTTGTGTTTCTTATGACATCTGAGAAATGGTGGCTTGTAGGCACTAATCTGTCCTAGCAGCTTGTAGTTGTTTTTAATCATTTTAATCAAATGACTATACGCTGATATAAGATATTAATCTAACTTGAGATTTTATCCCTAGTTAAATCACCCCCCTATATTTTCTTGAACATTTCCATCCTGTATCATCTTAGTGATAATTCTTGTTCTGTACTTCTTTGGGAATGTATCATTCTTCTGTTGTTATCTGAGATACATACAGCACATAATCTCTAACAAAATTACCTTTAGGGACCGGTTCTGAATTTGTACATGTCTGAATATCATTTACTGTTATCTTATGAAGGCATTTCAGTACTATTGTATAGTATATATATTCTTTAATCTTTAATCTGGGAAAAGTCAGAGTCAAAGCAAACCAGAGGACTGTGGTTGATACTACGGGGTTATAAAGATCAGTATTTCATTCATGGCCTTTTGTATTTATGATTTGTTCCTGATTTCACTTTTTAGTGATTGGAATGTTCTGAGATAGATCTTTCTTTCATTTATTTAGATTTTTTTCCTGCAGACTCTTAACTTTTCCTGAATTTTTCAGTTCTCTTTGATATTCTTCTGTATCTTCTTATACACAGTTCTATATTCCTTTCCCTTTTCTTTGAATTTATTGGGTATCATGGCCCTTCTCCTCTTTTCTTCTTTAATTCAGTATATTTTATTAAAGGTATGCTCATGGCAAGTTGACAACATTCTGCCTCCACATCCCTCATATTTCTTTATATCTAATGAGATTGTTCTTATAAGAAGTGCACACCAGAAGTACATTCCATTCCATTTGTTCCATTGCTTTGATGCTTTGTTTGAATTTCTTCTGTAAATAATATCTTAAATCAGTGCCTTTCTTTTGAAGGTCTTTGGATCTATTTGGAATAGTGTGCCTATTTTTATCTTCAGCTCCACTTACATTTCATGATCCAATTTAGAAGCAGTATAGTGGAGTATAAAGAGCTGGATTTACTCAACCTAAGGTTTTGAATCCTAGGTCAGCCACTTTACCTATATGACCTTGGGCAAATTACTGAACCTCTCTGAGCTTCAGATTTCTCACCTATTAGTCTTCTGTTTTCATCTATAGTGCTTTTAACCCTCACAGGCTATTTTGAGGCTAGATAAAGAAAAATACCTGACACATGGTATACCTTTTGTAAAAGATGTTTAAATGATGCTGACATCTACCTGAAAGATACTCAGAAAATTACTTTTGAGTCATTACCCATAGAATTAATCTGGGGTAGCTTTAATTGAGACTTCTTCACTCTCTTTAGCATCATTGCACTCTGTTGATAATGGGTTTATGGCAGGCTTCCCTGAAGGTTATTGCGTGACCTACCTCATACTGTGCTGATCTCTTCCATTTTCATAATAGAATATTGCTGATAACCTTTCCCCTATCAGGCTCTTCTGTTTACCTTCCCTTTGAAGAAAAGCCATTCGTAAGAGCTGTTACCACTTTGAAATATTTGTGCAAATCATTAAAATATATGTAATATATTAATATATGTAAATATGTAATGTGATGCAAGAATAGGCTATTATAGTCATTTTTATTTCAGTTTATTAGGATAAAAGATGTGTCAATAGGAGTAAACTGTACTAAATAAGAAAGGAAGGCTGATAGAAGAGAGAAGAAAAGCAGGAAAAAAACAAAAAGGAGAAAGTTAACTCTACCAAGTCTTACTAAGAACATATTTTGTGCAAGATACTGTTTTAGGTTTCTCAGTGATACCAGAGTGTTTCAAGCCTGTCAAAAATGACAATTTTGTCAGGAGAAAGTCTTGTTGAATTGGAAGTTCCTTTTTTAACACTCACAGTGACTGAAAAAGGATGGGTGCTGAGTGCATTTGGGGTGAATGAAGGAAAGATCAAACTAAAAAGGCTTAATGTTACTTTGGAGGTAGGTGGATTGGAAGAGAAGTTAGAAACATTGTTTTGGTAAGAATGTTTTGGTCAAATAATAAGCGATATGTTTTTTGGGTTTTTTAAGAATATTTTCCTTTCCAGTTTATGGGTTAAGCAAGTAAACTTACAGAATTATAAATGACCAGAATAAAAAAGGGATCTTAGTGATAATTCTTGTCAACCTTCCTTATTTTAGAGGCTGATTTTAAAATCATAACTAGAAAATATGTACTTTAATTCCCACCATTTCTACCAGAGAGCATCACCTTTTATCTTGGCCAGTTAGCCAACCGGCATACTACCTTAAATGATACTTAGGTGTTGTCAGTTTGAATTATTTCTATAGGAATCGCATTTGTAAATTGTCTAAAAATTACTGTGGATTCCACGATAGCTTCCTCCTACCACTAAGCATAATTATGGGTTTCATTCCCTCATGTCAGCTATAGTGGTTTTTCAAGCTACAGGCTGATTTTAATTCTGGCCAAAATAAGAATGAGTTACATGAATTCTCCTGATGAAAAAATATCAACTTTTATTTCAGTTGACTTTTATGCCTTCTCTCACTGTGGCCTCCTGTCAGTATCACAGTGGCCTCATGTCCCTACTGGACAATTGTGTGGCTGGCAAGTCAGGATATTACATTTAAAAAGGAATGCATACAAATAAAATTGGAATCCTTCAGTGTGTCTACTTTAAAAATGACAATGCAATGCCCTTCTCTGATTCAGAAGTAACAGCATGAGAAAATATAGAGATGGTCCTTGGCTTGTAATAATTGTTTTATCTGCCATCCATTTGTCTGAGTCCTACACACATAAAAGCCCACTCAGACACTTCTCAGCACCATTCCTTCCTCTAGGTTACCATACCCATTACTGCTCAAGCATGTTGTCCAATTTTCCGTGAAAACAAAGACAACGATTAATCGTTCCCTATACCTTAGTTTGTTTTATGCTTACATTGGAAGGAGAATTCATGTTGGCTACAGTTAATGTCTGGCAGTAAGTTTCCTGAAGAACTTTCAAAAACGACAGGGAAACTCTTTGTTGAAAACCCTTTCCTGTTTCTGCCATACCTGGATAATTCTTATCCATATAATAACAAGACCTAGCTCCCACCCACTCCTAGTGAATTTCTCCAAAGGAGACAAACAGATTGCCAACAAACACATGAAAAGATGCTCAACATCAGTAATCATTAGAGAAATGCAAATCAAAACCACAGTGAGGAATCACCTCACACCAGTCAGAATGGCCATCATCAAAAAATCTACAAACAATAAATGCTGGAGAGGGTGTGGAGAAAAGGGAACACTCCTGCACTGTTGGTTGGAATGTAAATTGATACAGCCACTATGGAGAACAGTGTGGAGGTTCCTTATAAAAACTAAAAATAGAACTACCATACGACCCAGCAATCCCATTACTGGGCATATACCCTGAGAAAACCAAAATTCAAAAAGAGTCATGTACCACAATGTTCATTGCAGCACTATTTACAATAGCCAGGTCATGGAAGCAACCTAAATGTCCATCGACAGATGAATGGATAAAGAAGATGTGACACATATATACAATGAAATATTACTCAGCCATAACAAGGAACAAAATTGAAGTATTTGTAATGAGGTGGATGGACCTAGAGTCTGTCATCCTGAGTGAAGTCAGAAAGAGAAAAACAAAGACCGTATGCTAACGCACGTATAAGGAATCTAAAAAAAACAGTACTGATGAACCTAGTGGCAGGGCAGGAAGAAAGACGCAGACATAGAGAACAGACTTGAGGACACAGGTGGGGAAGGGGAAGGTGGGATGAATGAAGTGAGACAGTAGCACTGACATATATACACTACCAAATGTAAAACAGATAGCTAGTGGGAAGCAGCCGCATAGCACAGGGAGATCAGCTAGGTGATTTGTGTCCACCTAGAGGGGTGGGATAGGTGGGAGGGAGGGAGATGCAAGAGGGAGGAGATATGGGGAGATATGTATATGTACAGCTGATTCACTTTGTTGTACAGCAGAAACTAACAAAACATTGTAAAGCAATTATACTCCAATAAAGATATAAAAATAAATAAATAAAGTGCAAAAAACACCACTTATGGTTATCAAAGGGGAAATTAGGGAAGGTGGGATAAATTATGAGTTTGGGATTAACATATACACAATACTATATATAAAATAGGTAACCAAAAAGGACCTATTGTATAACATAGAGAATTATACTCAATAATTTATAATAACCTATAAGGGAAAACAATGTGAAAAAAACATGTATCACTGAATCACTTTGCTGTACACCTGAAACTGACACAAAATTTTAAATCAACTATACTTCAATAAAAAATAAAACTGAAAAAAAACCTATTAACAATACTGGGTTGTATATATGCAAGTTGCTAAGAGAGATCTTAAAAGTTCTCATCACAAGAAAACATTTTAATCTAATTATACATGGTGATGGATGTTAACTAAACTTAGTGTGGTAATCATTTTGCTATATATATATATATCAAATCATTATGTTGTACATTTAAAACTAACAAAATATTATCTACCATTTTGATCTCAATTTTTTAAAAAGCCATTAAATATTACTTTACTGAAATTTTGGAAGTAATGGACTGAAAAAAAAAAAATAAAAGAACCTTAGGGCTTCCCTGGTGGCACAGTGGTTGAGAGTCCGCCTGCCAATGCAGGGGGCACAGGATCGTGCCCCGGTCTGGGAATATCCCACGTGCTGCGGAGCGGCTGGGCCCGTGGGCCATGGACGCTGGGCCTGCTCATCCGGAGCCTGTGCTCCGGAGGGGCCACAGTGGTAAGAGGCCCGCGTACTGCAATAAATAAATGCCAAGTGTGACTATTCCAGGGAAATAAATTATATCATTGGTTTCTTTTCAACATCTCCTTTGGAGTGCAATTGCCCTACATTGCTGTGTTAGTTGCTGCTGTACAACAAAGTGAATCACCTATATGTATACATATATCCCCATATTCCCTCCCTCTTGAGTCTCCCTCCCACCCTCCCTATCCCACCCCTCTACATGGTCACAAAGCACCAAGCTGGTCCCCCTGTGCTGTATAGCTGCTTCCCACTAGCTATCTATTTTACATTTGGTAGTGTTTATATGTCCATGCCACTCTCTCACTTCATCCCAGCTTACCCTTCCCCCTCCCAATGTCCTCAAGTCCATTCTCTATGTCTGCGTCTTTATTCCTGTCCTCCTCCTAGGTTCTTCAGAACCATTTATTTTTTAGGTTCCATATATATGGGTTAGCATACAGTATTTGTTTTTCTCTTTTTGACTTACTTCACTCTATATGACAGACTGTAGGTCCATCCACCTCATTACAAATAACTCAATTTCATTTCCTTTTATGGCTGAGTAATATTCCATTGTATATATGTGTCACATCTTCTTTATCCATTCATCTGTCGATGGACATTTACATTTAAGGTTGTTATCAATATGTATGTTCCGATTACCATTTTCTTAATTGTTTTGGGTTTGTTATTGTGGGTCTTTTCCTTCTCTTGTGTTTCCTGTCTAGAGAAGTTCCTTTAGCATTTGTTGTAAGGCTGGCTTGGTGGTGCTGAATTCTCTTAGCTTTTGCTTATCTGTAAAGTTTTCAATTTCTCTGTCAAATCTGAATGTTATCCTTGCTGGGTAGAGTAATCTTGGTTGTAGTTTTTTGCCTTTCATCACTTTAAATATGTCCTGCCATTCCCTTGTGGCTTGAAGAGTTTCTGCTGAAAGATCAACTGTTAACCTTATGGGGATTCCCTTGTATGTTATTTGTTGTTTTTCCCTTTCTGCTTTTAATATTTTTTCTTTGTAACAAACTAAAAAGGCTTAATGTTACTTTGGAGGTAGGTGGATTGGAAGAGAAGTTAGAAACATTGTTTTGGTAAGAATGTTTTGGTCAAATAATAAGCGATATGTTTTTTGGGTTTTTTAAGAATATTTTCCTTTCCAGTTTACGGGTTAAGCAAGTAAACTTACAGAATTATAAATGACCAGAATAAAAAAGGGATCTTAGTGATAATTCTTGTCAACCTTCCTTATTTTAGAGGCTGATTTTAAAATCATAACTAGAAAATATGTACTTTAATTCCCACCATTTCTACCAGAGAGCATCACCTTTTATCTTGGCCAGTTAGCCAACCGGCATACTACCTTAAATGATACTTAGGTGTTGTCAGTTTGAATTATTTCTATAGGAATCGCATTTGTAAATTGTCTAAAAATTACTGTGGATTCCACGATAGCTTCCTCCTACCACTAAGCATAATTATGGGTTTCATTCCCTCATGTCAGCTATAGTGGTTTTTCAAGCTACAGGCTGATTTTAATTCTGGCCAAAATAAGAATGAGTTACATGAATTCTCCTGATGAAAAAATATCAACTTTTATTTCAGTTGACTTTTATGCCTTCTCTCACTGTGGCCTCCTGTCAGTATCACAGTGGCCTCATGTCCCTACTGGACAATTGTGTGGCTGGCAAGTCAGGATATTACATTTAAAAAGGAATGCATACAAATAAAATTGGAATCCTTCAGTGTGTCTACTTTAAAAATGACAATGCAATGCCCTTCTCTGATTCAGAAGTAACAGCATGAGAAAATATAGAGATGGTCCTTGGCTTGTAATAATTGTTTTATCTGCCATCCATTTGTCTGAGTCCTACACACATAAAAGCCCACTCAGACACTTCTCAGCACCATTCCTTCCTCTAGGTTACCATACCCATTACTGCTCAAGCATGTTGTCCAATTTTCCGTGAAAACAAAGACAACGATTAATCATTCCCTATACCTTAGTTTGTTTTATGCTTACATTGGAAGGAGAATTCATGTTGGCTACAGTTAATGTCTGGCAGTAAGTTTCCTGAAGAACTTTCAAAAACGACAGGGAAACTCTTTGTTGAAAACCCTTTCCTGTTTCTGCCATACCTGGATAATTCTTATCCATATAATAACAAGACCTAGCTCCCACCCACTCCTAGTGAATTTCTCCAAAGGAGACAAACAGATTGCCAACAAACACATGAAAAGATGCTCAACATCAGTAATCATTAGAGAAATGCAAATCAAAACCACAGTGAGGAATCACCTCACACCAGTCAGAATGGCCATCATCAAAAAATCTACAAACAATAAATGCTGGAGAGGGTGTGGAGAAAAGGGAACACTCCTGCACTGTTGGTTGGAATGTAAACTGATACAGCCACTATGGAGAACAGTGTGGAGGTTCCTTATAAAAACTAAAAATAGAACTACCATACGACCCAGCAATCCCATTACTGGGCATATACCCTGAGAAAACCAAAATTCAAAAAGAGTCATGTACCACAATGTTCATTGCAGCACTATTTACAATAGCCAGGTCATGGAAGCAACCTAAATGTCCATCGACAGATGAATGGATAAAGAAGATGTGACACATATATACAATGAAATATTACTCAGCCATAACAAGGAACAAAATTGAAGTATTTGTAATGAGGTGGATGGACCTAGAGTCTGTCATCCTGAGTGAAGTCAGAAAGAGAAAAACAAAGACCGTATGCTAACGCACGTATAAGGAATCTAAAAAAAACAGTACTGATGAACCTAGTGGCAGGGCAGGAAGAAAGACGCAGACATAGAGAACAGACTTGAGGACACAGGTGGGGAAGGGGAAGGTGGGATGAATGAAGTGAGACAGTAGCACTGACATATATACACTACCAAATGTAAAACAGATAGCTAGTGGGAAGCAGCCGCATAGCACAGGGAGATCAGCTAGGTGATTTGTGTCCACCTAGAGGGGTGGGATAGGTGGGAGGGAGGGAGATGCAAGAGGGAGGAGATATGGGGAGATATGTATATGTACAGCTGATTCACTTTGTTGTACAGCAGAAACTAACAAAACATTGTAAAGCAATTATACTCCAATAAAGATATAAAAATAAATAAATAAAGTGCAAAAAACACCACTTATGGTTATCAAAGGGGAAATTAGGGAAGGTGGGATAAATTATGAGTTTGGGATTAACATATACACAATACTATATATAAAATAGGTAACCAAAAAGGACCTATTGTATAACATAGAGAATTATACTCAATAATTTATAATAACCTATAAGGGAAAACAATGTGAAAAAAACATGTATCACTGAATCACTTTGCTGTACACCTGAAACTGACACAAAATTTTAAATCAACTATACTTCAATAAAAAATAAAACTGAAAAAAAACCTATTAACAATACTGGGTTGTATATATGCAAGTTGCTAAGAGAGATCTTAAAAGTTCTCATCACAAGAAAACATTTTAATCTAATTATACATGGTGATGGATGTTAACTAAACTTAGTGTGGTAATCATTTTGCTATATATATATATATCAAATCATTATGTTGTACATTTAAAACTAACAAAATATTATCTACCATTTTGATCTCAATTTTTTAAAAAGCCATTAAATATTACTTTACTGAAATTTTGGAAGTAATGGACTGAAAAAAAAAAAATAAAAGAACCTTAGGGCTTCCCTGGTGGCACAGTGGTTGAGAGTCCGCCTGCCAATGCAGGGGGCACAGGATCGTGCCCCGGTCTGGGAATATCCCACGTGCTGCGGAGCGGCTGGGCCCGTGGGCCATGGACGCTGGGCCTGCTCATCCGGAGCCTGTGCTCCGGAGGGGCCACAGTGGTAAGAGGCCCGCCTACTGAAAAAAAAAAAAAAGAACCTTAAAATTAGATTTTTTGTTCAGTTTTATCCCCATGCCTATAACATTGCTGGACCCAGAGTAGATACTCAATAAATATTTGTTAAATAAATAAATGCCAAGTGTGACTATTCCAGGGAAATAAATTATATCATTGGTTTCTTTTCAACATCTCCTTTGGAGTGCAATTGCCCTACATTGCTGTGTTAGTTGCTGCTGTACAACAAAGTGAATCACCTATATGTATACATATATCCCCATATTCCCTCCCTCTTGAGTCTCCCTCCCACCCTCCCTATCCCACCCCTCTACATGGTCACAAAGCACCAAGCTGGTCCCCCTGTGCTGTATAGCTGCTTCCCACTAGCTATCTATTTTACATTTGGTAGTGTTTATATGTCCATGCCACTCTCTCACTTCATCCCAGCTTACCCTTCCCCCTCCCAATGTCCTCAAGTCCATTCTCTATGTCTGCGTCTTTATTCCTGTCCTCCTCCTAGGTTCTTCAGAACCATTTATTTTTTAGGTTCCATATATATGGGTTAGCATACAGTATTTGTTTTTCTCTTTTTGACTTACTTCACTCTATATGACAGACTGTAGGTCCATCCACCTCATTACAAATAACTCAATTTCATTTCCTTTTATGGCTGAGTAATATTCCATTGTATATATGTGTCACATCTTCTTTATCCATTCATCTGTCGATGGACATTTACATTTAAGGTTGTTATCAATATGTATGTTCCGATTACCATTTTCTTAATTGTTTTGGGTTTGTTATTGTGGGTCTTTTCCTTCTCTTGTGTTTCCTGTCTAGAGAAGTTCCTTTAGCATTTGTTGTAAGGCTGGCTTGGTGGTGCTGAATTCTCTTAGCTTTTGCTTATCTGTAAAGTTTTCAATTTCTCTGTCAAATCTGAATGTTATCCTTGCTGGGTAGAGTAATCTTGGTTGTAGTTTTTTGCCTTTCATCACTTTAAATATGTCCTGCCATTCCCTTGTGGCTTGAAGAGTTTCTGCTGAAAGATCAACTGTTAACCTTATGGGGATTCCCTTGTATGTTATTTGTTGTTTTTCCCTTTCTGCTTTTAATATTTTTTCTTTGTATTTAGTTTTTGATAGTTTGATTAATATGTGTTTGGTGTGTTTCTCTGTGGATTTATCCTGTATGTGACTTTCTGAGCTTCCTGGACTTGATTTACTCTTTCCTTTCCCATATTAGGGAAGTTTTCAACTATAATCTCTTCAAATATTTTCTCAGTCCCTTTCTTTTTCTCTTCTTCTTCTGGGACGCCTATAATTCAAATGTTGGTGCATTTAATGTTGTCCCAGATGTCTCTGAGACTGTCCTCAATTCCTTTCATTCTTTTTTCTTTAAACTTCTCTGCGGTAGTTGTTTCCACTATTTTACGTTCCAGGTCACTTATCCATTCTTCTGCCTCAGTTTTCTGCTATTGATTCCTTCTAGAGAATTTTTCATTTCGTTTATTGTGCTGGTCATCACTGTTTGTTTGCTCTTTAGTTCTCCTAGGCCCTTGTTAAACGTTTCTTGTATTTTCTCCATTCTATTTCCAAGATTTTGGATCATCTTTACTATCATTATTCTGAATTCTTTTTTCAGGTAGGCTGCCTATTTCCTCTTCATTTGTTAGGTCTGGTGCGTTTTTATCTTGCTCCTTCATCTGCTGTGTGTTTCTCTGTCTTCTCATTTTGCTTAACGTACTGTGTTTGGGGTCTCCTTTTCCCAGGCTGCAGGTTCGTAGTTCCCATTGCTTTTGGTGTCTACGCCCTGTGGCTACAGTTGGTTCAGTGGGTTGTGTAGACTTCCCGGTGGAGGGGACTGGTGCCTGTGTTCTGGTGGATGAGGCTGGATCTTGTCTTTCTGGTAGGCAGGACTGCATGCGGTGGTGTCTTTTGTTGTGTTTGTGAACTTAGTATGATTTTAGGCAGCCTCTCTCCTAATGGGTGGGGTCGTGTTCCTGTCTTGCTAGTTGTTTGTCATAGGGTGTCCAGCACTGGAGTTTGCTGGTCATTGAGTGGATCTCAGTCTTAGCGTTGAGATGGAGATCTCTGGGAGAGTTCTTGCTGATTGATGTTACATGGGGCCAGGAGGTCTCTGGTGGTCCAATGTCCTCAGCTCGGCTCTCCCACCTCAGAGGCTCAGGCCTGACACCCCCCAGAGCACCAAGACCCTGTCAGCCACATGGCATCTTGACCCCCAAGAAAGCTGTTCACTGGACATAGCACTGCAGTGGGGATCCGAGTGCCTTGCTGGGGATAGGAAACGATGCCACTGCTATGCCTCAGGCACCTGAGGGATGACCTGGATGCTCCAGGAACACTGTCCAGGGCAGGGTGAGAAGAGCTCCCACACTGAGGCAATAAATTATATCTTTACCTAAAATTTCCTCATGGGCATACCTGTTTCCTAGCCTAAAGTCCCTATTTTAAGTCCCACTTTTCTTGGTCTGGCTCCTACTAAGCCAAACATTTTCTTAGTCATGTATTGGAAATTTCACCTCCAGATTAGGAAACCACTAAGCCCAGCACAAAAAGAGCTGGTCTTGCTGCCAGCCTGAATTAGACTGCATTTGTGAGACTAGAAAGGTAATGATCAATGTGAAAGGTATTGAGGATGTAACTTGATGTAAAGTATCTTGAGCAAAGAAGAAAAATAATAGGATATAATTGCTTAATTAAAATGTTTTCTTTTTTAAAAAAATAGTTTGGATTTTACAGAAAATAAACCCAATTCATGTCTTAAGGTATGTTGATTTCTTTTTATCAAAGGATATGCATTTTCCACATATTAACCGAAAGGAGTTGTATTTTAAAATACTCAAAGGTAATTCATGTAAAGAAGCAAAAAAAGAGTCTGCTCTAAAAGATTAATACCACAAAAATGTATATTTCCAGACTTTTAAAATCCTCTTGTTATACACTTTTCTCCTTTCTGTTATATTCTAAATATTTAACTACTTTTTCCAAGAGTGAATGTACAGACTTTTTAAATAGCTTTATTAAAGTGTAATTTACATATAATAAGATTAACTCATTTTAAGTATATAATTCAATACTTTTCATTAAATTTACAGAGGTGTGCAACCATTAAAACCATCTGATTTTAGAACATTTCCGTCACACCCAAGAGATCCCTAGTGTCCATTTGCAATCTCTCTTGTCTCCACTCCTGGTCCCTGGAAACCACTAAAGTACTTTGTGTATCTATGCCTTTGCCTTTTCTAGAGATTTCACGTAAATTGAATCACACAATATGTATCTTTTGTGCCTGTTTATTTCACTTAGCATAATGTTTTTGAGGTTCATCCATGCTCTAGCATGTATTAATACTGTGTTCTTTTTATTGATGAGTAATATTCCCACACACTGTTTTCAATATATATTAGCACGTGATATAGCACTGAAGACAAATGTGTTTGAAACTCTGAAGTTTTTTTTAAAAAATGTAATTTATGTCACAACTCTGAAAGAGTTATAGTAAAGGCTAATGACACATAAATTATATATGCATAAAATCTGAATATACAGAAAAACCTTCCTAAATTTTGTGTATTCATTTTATCTATTAATTCTTTAAACTATTACTTTCACTGAAATTCTTCTCTGAACTTAATATGCATACATACTTAAATATTTCCCTTCAAATATGAGGTATAGAAAGACGTGGGTGAGTTAAGTTTTAATATCTTACTAACTAATATAAAGAAAAAAAGAAACTGTAGTATTATCATAGGAGTTTTAGTTGTCTTTTGAAAAGCCAAAATATCTAATGAATAGTGCTTAATTGAGAAAAGTTGGCTTAGGAAAGTTAGCCATTTTTAATCCTATAATATTGAACTCCAAGTTACGTTAGAGAAAGGAAGCATTTTTTGCCTATTTTGTATTTCATTAATATTGTAAAAGAGTTACGGCAAGATAGAGAAAATGCCACATATAACCAGAGTCCTTCAAAGGTTAAGTGAAAACACATTGTTGAGGATTCTTATGTTTCTTTCATCTCTCCTGAGTTTTCTTGCTTCTCTTATTCACTGTCTCTTCCACCATTTTAAAATTTTCTATCTGTCTCATCTTAGACCTGGATAAATTTGTCCTCCTTTATGTTTTACCAACAGAACAAAAAACTTTGTTATGAGGGGCAGGGTATTTATGAAGAGTAGTTGGAAAATAAAAATAAAATAGCCTAAGCACATCTGGGGGCAAGATCTATTCTACCTAGCTTTTGTACCTCTCAGCATATGGCACTGGGTATCCTATTTAATGTTTACGAATTAGAAATTATGCAACAGGGGAGAAATGGAAAACCTAAATATAATATCCTAGAGTTTTATTTTTTTAATACTTGAGTATTTCTCTCTCTCTCTCTCTCTCTCTCTCATAATTTAGAAACCTTAGGTACAATTTTAGTAGGAGTGTTGTGAGATGGGCCTAAAAAAAGAAAGGAAACTTCCTTCAGTGTTTTTACTAAACATCTATTATAACTGGATAGTCCAAATGTAGAGCCCCTGTCCCTTTACTGATGCAAAAGGTAAATGTACTATTACACATCCCTTTACCTGTCTTCCATCCAACCTTGGCAAAGCAAGGAACCCCTGAATGAAAAAAATGTATATCTTAAGTCACATGGCTCAAATACAGGATGCTGTACATTCAAATGAAGTGCAAAGCTAGTAATGTGGCTTTCTGTCTATGGATTTTGTGAAAACACTTCACCTCTCATCTCAAAGACTCTGAAACTTTAAAAAATCAATTAGGTTGAACAATGTGACATGGACATAAGTACAGGGATGGGAGGGGTACAGAAAGAGTGATGTGGGAAACAGTTAAGGAAACATGTTAGAAATTAATCACTAAATTGTTCTCTTTCCTAAATTAGCATTACTAAGTTACTTTGTCATTCACCAAATGTTTACAAAGGATCTTTTTGTGTGTGTGTGCTAAGCATGGTGTTAAAGACGCAAAGAATGAGCCGTAGGGACACGGCTTCTATAAGTGGAGCAAAATGAAAATTCAGAAACTAAATCTCAGATAAGTGAACTCATATTGTTTTCACTTGGAGCATCACCCCCAAGAGGGAAAAGAAACATTTAATCTCCCATATCTCTTCTACTTATCTTTCTCTTTCAATGGCAGGAGACTAATTCCACTTTCGGTCTTAGGGGCCTTTCCCTTAAATAAATCCTGCCAATTCTCTCCAACCTTTGGCTTATAATAAAACACTGTTTATAATGATATACTAGATAAAAATAAGAATTAAAAAAAATCCTTTTCCATAATTTCAATACCTTGGCTTTCGTGATAGTGTTCAGGCTCTCAGCTTTAAGTTAGTGTTTATGAAGCCAAAAGCTTCATTTCATTCCTTCTAATCCTACCTGTAGGAAAAGGATACCCCTCTTAATAGGGGGGGGAGTAGGTTAGGTGCAAAGAATTGTTACTGTTACATGGTCCACATAGGGCCTATCAGAGACTACCAATGCTACATAAATAACACAATGTAAACAGTGATATGGTAGAGGAAAAATAGATTCCACCAGAGGAAATGGCATATATTTAGTTTGGTAGGTCCTACATTGGTCTAGAATGAAGAGTGCCTTCTCAGAGTAAAAAACATTCTTAAGCTTTAAGTTCTTAAAGTAGAATAGCAGTCATTCTACTTAGAGAGAATTGCATATTCCAAAGGAGAAACAATGAAAGATGAAAGATGTGTGGAATAGGTAGAAGGTAAGAGCATCAGGGGCAATAAAGGACACTGGAGAAAAGCCAGTCCAGGAACTGGAAGATCACCTAAACCATTTTAAGGATTTTGGACTTCCCTAATGGGAGGTTATTGGAGGCTTTTCAGCAGGATGTTGACTTTATCTGATGTATATGTCATAGAGATTTCTGTGGAGAACAGATTGGCTGGAGGCAAGGAATAGAACAAGAGAGTAAAGAGGAAAACCTGTGGGCAGCTATTAGAGCAGTTCAGGAACAAGATGATGGCAGCTTAAACTGGAGTGAAGTAGAGGGATGCCAGTGCGGAAGGGGAGGGATACAGGCAAGATTTAAATAAGATGCATTTTGTCCTTTTAACTTTGTTTTTTACAGTTGAATTAAAAAATAAATAAAGGACTTCCCTCGTGGCACAGTGGTTAAGAATCTACCTGTCAATGCAGGGGACACGGGTTCGAGCCCTTGTCTGGGAAGATCCCACATGCCATGGAGCAAGTAAGCCCGTGCACCACAACTACTGAGCCTATTCTCTAGAGCCCACGTGCCAAAACTACTGAGCCCGAGTGCCACAACTACTGAAGCCTGCCCAACTAGAGCCCGTGCTCCACAACAAGAGAAGCCACCGCAATGAGAAGCCTGCAATCCGCAACGAAGAGTAGCCCCCGCTTGCTGCAACTAGAGAAAGCCCACGCTCCGCAACAAAGACCCAACGCAGCCAAAAATAAAAATTAATTTTTAAAAATTAAATAAGTAAAAAACACAGATATCTAGTATAATACATTCCTCAATTATGATAATATTTTGGTGCATTTCTTTTAGTGCATCTTGGAGTATTTCACCGATGCTGGAAATTAGGCATACAGTCAGTGTCTGTCTACTTCATGTGGCCACACAGGGCAGCTTTTACAAATAAAGAAAAGTGAGGCTGTAGCACTTGTGAGAGGTCTGACCCAGCTCATGCAAAATGTCAAAGCTACAACAGTTGTAAGTCTCTTTGACTGTGATTACTTTTGATGTCAGAATGACCCCTGTGCAAATTCAGAAGGAAAATCAAAGTTACAGCTCATTTATAATTATTCATCTGTTTCTGCCCAAATCTGACAGCTGTAGGCAATGTAATTTCTGCATGTACTGAGATTCATTTGGTCTCGTAGTTTTTTTCTAAATCTCTCTGCACAACCCATCTCTTCTTTGGATTGGTTATAACAATGACTTGGCAAGGAGCAACACCAAATAGAATTAAATCAAAAAAAATCAATCATTTACTTTTCTGCTTGCTTGCCTTCCTATGCTTTCTTTACCTCCTTTAAAAAAATCAATAATGATAACTAACAATAGCTAATTATTTTTGAGCCCTGCTAAGTGCTTTACACAATGCTCAGTACTGTACATATCTCATTTAGGTGTTCTAAGTTAAATATCCTCTTATTAGATACAATGGATGTTGTTATTGATAATATTATTTCTACTATGTAGATGAGCAAACAAAGGCTCCTAAAATTAAAAAAAAAAAACTTAGTGGTGGAAGTGGCATTAAACTCAGTCTTCTCTGACTCAATATAACTATCTGATTGTACATTTGTGCTCTCCATTCTCTTCCACCAAAATCATCATCATCACCATCACCTTACTGTATACATAACTCCCTGGAAATGAGGAATATGCTCTAGGAAACTATTTAGAAAGCTGCTGCTTGGGATGAAAGGGGATAGTACTCTGCATCATTCATTTTTCAACACTTTTCACATTACAGATACTGTCATTGGTACTACACCTAGGAATACCATCATGAACAAGTTTCTGTCTCATTATAAAATAGTGTGGAAAAGAGGAAAACTACCAGGGCAGAATGGCAATTGCAGAAGGATGCATCAGCCTTGATTCACATGACTGGAAGAGTGCAACGTGAAGTACAGATGAAAACTCCATAGTGAAAGGGCCCTGCATGGGCACAGCTTTCCCCCCTTAGAAGCTGAAGGAAGTACACACTGACTTCATCTCTTTCCTGGCTTGCCCTTGTTTCCCTTTGCTTCTTATCTTCATCTCTGTATAATCTCATTCTAGCTTCAACCCATACTTAGAAGAATTTTTATTATCCCTGCTTTTGTGGGGAAACAACGCACCATGAATATTTTCATGTTTCTGAACAACTGGGGCTTTCTGAACAAAGAACATTGGCACCTGGGTTAAAGGATGATTGACTAGTAGCCCTCAAGGTGGAGCGCTCCATAGAGAAATAAAACTCTGATCTCTCCCCAGAGACACTGGATTACATCCCAGTATGTTGGAGTAGAGACCTTCCCCCTTCCCTCCACAAATACGAATTTTTACATTGCAGGGCAAAAGCAAAAGTTGCTTTTTCTCTCTCCAGACGGGCAGAGGGACAGATAGGAAAGCCACCCTATATAAACTCTAACTTCATAATTCTAAGGTTCATTTCCTATGGTACAAACCCCAACGTATACACAGGGCACATCTGGCTCTCACTGCATCACATTTGGGCATCAAGAACTGATTCAAGCTGCTCTGTGAGGAAATAAACAGTCCGATCCCTGATTCAGAGGTCCCGTGTTCCTATCTATGTGTGTGTGTGTGTGTGTGCGCGTGTGTGTACGTGTACATATATGTATAAAAAGAGATACAGATTATAACATCATAGACCCCTCACAGTTTTAAGCTGAACAATTACCCAGATAAACAAATCAAGGCTAAAAACATGTTCTCATTACTACTTTCTAGAGGAATTCCTTTGTTCTACTATTCTTTGAATTTCTGTATAGAGGCCCAAAAGGCATAGATAACTAACTCTACCGTTAAAGAGTATTGGTTCCTGCCTCTACCTTCCCTTTAAATACTCATTTCCATCAGCTCTTCTAATGTCTAACTTAGGTCACACTGAGAAACCATTTTCTGAGAAGGAAAGAAAATCTCAGAAGTATATGCCCTGGCCCAAGGGCTCCAACTGTAACTGAAGGGCCAGCATCTACTATAAAAGTGAAATTCTCTATTGTTCTATATTGCCCTGCTATTATCTATGAGCAGACGTAGGAAGGCCCTCCTTTCCTCCCCAAAGAGAATAAAAATCAGAAAGCTGCTTCATGACCTCTCTTGCTAGGGAAGGACTTTGCTGCCCTGGAGCATTCTCTCTTGGTATGTCACATAGAATGGGCCAGTGTGACCTGCTGACCAGATCCTGCTCTGATTGGGTCCCTCCAGGAGATCATGAGCTCTTCTTTGTCCCCTGTTCAACACAGAAGAGAGGAGAAGGACTTGGGAATGCTACTATATTTAACTGATTTATTCCTTAATACCACAAAACTAGGAAGAAAGTCACACATTTTAGATCCTTAGAGATAATCCCAGCATTTTCCTGTTTTTCTTTTATCTTCCCACAATCCCTTTTCGAGTCCCTTGTCTGGTGTCCCCTCCTTCTGATACATTTTAAGGAACTCCAAGCTTTCCTACCTGTGATAGAAATGCAGGCCTTTAATCTCTCAACGTTCATGTGCTTTGCAAGTTCTTCCCTAATGTTCGGGCAGGATGTTAAACATGGCTTCCTTGTATACAGACTTTGCTGGCCCTACAGGGTGAGAGGGAGTGGGGGGCCTGATCTCTTGAGGGACAGAGTAATGATAGGTGCTACAGTTCTAGTTCACACTTTGAAAGAGTGGAAGCTGCCATCTGTTTCCTTATGAATCACCAACGGCAAACATACTTGGCTGCAGCAAATATGATTCATTTTTTTCTAAAGGAAATGCAATTTTACACGGGGAAAGCATATTCCTCCGACTAGCATGACTTTGACCTACTCATTTCAAAGTAGTAACCTCGGCATCACTGTTTAAGGAACATGTGCTTCTGTCCTCTGGGTATACTGCACAAGTGGAATTCTTCCCAAATCAATTCTCCTCAAATAGGACTAACATATATTCCCCTGACATGGTGGGAAAGAGGACCATACTGCAAATCACTCTCAATGAACTTACATATTCTATAGGATTCCTCCCTTGCTCCTGCATTTGAAGTAAGTTGTCTTAAGAAATATATGCACATGCTAGTTTATATTTATAAATTTGGGGAGCTTTATATGTGTCTAATGCTCAGTGTACTTTATTCATTTTCCTTTTTTCCTGTCTTTGGACTGTTTTCCTTTGCATATTTAAATGATGGTTAACTATGAAGACCAAAATAGACAAATTGCCCCTTGTGCCTTTGTCTCTCAGTGGCTTGCTGTGCTATAAATGTATTTAATCTAGACAAATCTGAGGAGGTAAAACCTAATTTAATAGCTATCAATCACAGGCAGCTGGCCTGCAAGAGGAGAAAACAGAAAGGTGGTTCTATTATGTAGTCCTCTCCCAGGAAAAACAAAGTGAAATATTAGACACTCCATATCTTTTCAAGATGCCTTCTAATCCCTCTACCGAGTTACACATAATTTGAAGCCCTGTGTATTTCATTTCCACTTATATGCCACCACCCTTATATTAAAAAGTGTGTAACTGACATGTTAGCTAAAATATTTAATAAGAATTAAATACATTGGGCTTCGTTAGAAGGAAACAGAGCAGCTTGATACGAAATTCAAATACTAATTAGATAAAGCCTCCCTGTGTGGAGCTAGGCAGATGGTTTTCTGAGCCCCAGAATAATACACATGGCCATGCCTTCGAGCCTTCTAATGGTGAGACTGTCATCCTGGGTTGCCTGTTAAATCCCTCCAGAACCTTCTCAATTTTCTCTGATTAAAAAAGCCAGTCAGACAAGTTCAGTGGCTTACCGATCAGCATTATTTCTCTAATACTGTTGTTCCCTACCCTCCTTAATGATTTCCTCCTCACTCATTCTGCTCCAGTCTCCCTGGCCCCCTGGTTTTTCCTCTCATACACCAGGTGCTCCCCCATTAGAACCTTTGCACTTAACATTTTCCCTCCTGAACACTTTTCTGTAAGATGTGCGTATATCTCCCTCACCTCCTTTGGTTGTCACCATCTCAGTGAGGCTATCCTGATCACTCTGTTTAAAATTGCAACCCAACTACCTCCAGCATTCCCTGCCCTATTTCCTTGCTTTTTCTTTATAGACCTTATCACCATCTAACATACTCTATATTTTACTTATATATATTTTTATAGTTTGAATCCCCCTGCTAGAATTGTAAGGGAAAGAATTTTGTTTACTATTGTATCCCCAGACCAGTGACCAATACGAGGCAAGCTTGAAATAAATACTTGCTGAATAAACGAACATGAAAGCACACTGTTGTGCAGAAGCTATAGGTAATTTCAAGAGGAAATTGACCTTAATGGAAATGGTATAAAGGTTACTTGGGGCAGAGACTGATAACCCTGTGAAAAATAGGTTGAACCACTGCAGACTGCATTACGCCAATCCAAACACTTTATTTAAACTCTTACTTTCCCCAGCTATTGAACGTATTGCTTCTTGTCAGGGGCTGAAATAAGGAACAAGGAAAAGGAGTCGAAGATTCATTCATTCACACATTGATAGCTTCTAAGGGAACTGGGCAGTGTGCAAGGCTCTGGGGATATAACGCTGAATAGGATTTGGTCTCCGTCCTTAATGAGCTCAGAGTGTACCCGGGAAACAGATAATGAAACAGTTCATTACAATTCAATACTTTCAATAGTATGAGTGCTGTATAAGCAGAGTTCTGGGGAAAAGAAAGGTCAATAAGCTGACCTGCCTATAGAGATTTGGGAGGGCCTTACAGAGGAAGTTAACGTTTATCTGGATTTTTGTTTAAGACACTTTGCAATTACAAGTAATGGAAAACTCAATTAGGCTTAAGCAATTAAGGAAACATCTTGGCTCAAGTAGCTGAAAACAGCCAGAGGTAGAGAGGACTTCAGAGCTAGAGATCAGATCTCCATGGCCTTCTCTCTGTGTGAGTTTCTCAGGATTGGTCTCTTTCCTATGGCAGCTTCACCCTCAGGCTGGCTTTTCTCATGGCTTGGAACTAGCTCCACCAGCACCACATCTCCTATCTGCCTACCCTACTGCCATACCATCCACATCAAGAGTTGGTTTTCCCCCAACTGCTGAATAAAAATACAATGGTTAATCTACCTGGATCACCTAAGCCCCTGCTCACTCTTTCCCCAGTTATTATACCCAGAAAATGCCATGGATTAATTGACATATGTATGGATTCCCTGCCCAGCCCTACACCCACTACTACATGCAAGGGTAATGGAACTATGGTCTCTGGCTTTTGACAGTGAAGGTCCATCTTTGAAGCAGAGTGCTGTGGTTGCTCCTCCCCAAACACAGAGCAGCTACACAAATGGGAAAGGAGCAGAGGAATTTCTGCATAGCAACTGCAGTATGCCCTATAATCTTACAGGATGAGTAAGGACTTTCCGGGGAGATGATGGAGAAGAGTAATGTTAAAGGTAGAAGGAACACAATCCTGTAAGAAGAATGATGCAAATAGAAAATAGCGTGCGCCATTGTGGGAAAATTGTGTTGGATGTGGTGGAAGATGAAATGTCTGGAAATTTTGGAAAATTTTAGATAAACCAAAAATGAGGCTGTAGACCGATCAGAATGGCTCCTTTGGGTCTTTTAAAAATCAAATAAACATATGAAAATGATTGATTACCAATAACCAACAAGATATGGAGGAAGTCACAGGAGCAGAAGTTACGGTCCCTAGTCTCCAAAAGCTGTGGAGACACAGTCAAGTTGGTTAACCGAAGTAGCAATCTAAAATGCTTCGTTGTGCAGGGAACTATATCCGATATCCTGAGATAATTAATTTTCCTCACTATCCCAAAGTTAACTTTCCTGCTACTTTTCTTCTTTTTAATTGACAATTACATGAAAGTCCACTTTTCACTAACATAGACTCTTTACCCTTATCCAACCTCAAGGCATTTGTGACCCTAAATTTTACTTTATCCAAAAGTGAACCCCTCTTCCTTAGCATCTATGGATTTTTCACCTAAGGCAATGTCAACCACCAAGATACTCTAGCTCAAAAATCTGGTGTCATCTTTGAATGAATGATTCCTGACATTTGTAGGTTTCACCTCTTTCATTTCTCTATCTCTTCTACCACTGCCCTTCTCCAGGTCACCTCTACTCTGGGAGACTAAAATAGACCCAGTCACCTTTCAGTGCTACCTGTCTCTCCGCCATCTGATCTTTTTGTCAATGTTGCCAGACTGTTACTGCCAAGATGGCATCATCATCACGACATTCCCCATTGCAAGTACCTACAGAGTATCAGAAAGGTCAGAAAACATAGGACATATTTATTTTAAACAGTATGTTTTCATTAGTCATTTACTGCTACATAAATTAGTACCACACAACTTATTGGTTTATAAGCGTCAGCATTAGTTATAATTCAGTTTCCTGTGGGTCCAGAATTTGGAAGCAGCTTGGCTGGATGATTCTGGCTCCATATTTAATGAGGTTGCAGTCACAATGTTGGTTCAGGCTTCTGTCACTTAAAGGCTTAACTGTGACTGGATGATCCACTTCGAAGATGGTTTACCTACGTGGCTGGTAAGGTGGTGCTGGCTTTGGTCAGGAGACCTCAGTTCCTCTCCACGTGGGCTTCTCCATGGAGCAGCTTGAGTGTCTTCACAACATGATAACTGCCTTCCCCCAGAGAGATGGATGCAAGAGAGAGAGCCAGGCAGAAACGATATTCTTTTGATGACTTTGCAAGTCACATAGCAAGTCACTTCTGCTACATTCTGTGCTTAGAAAGGAATCATTAAGTCTGACCTACGTTCCCAGGGAGGAGAATTAAGCATCACCTTTGGAAGAGAGAACTGTCAAAGAATTTGCAGACCTATTTTAAAACCACTACAACCTTAATTACGTTTTCCAGGAATATGTTCAATATAATTCTCTTCAATCTCCAGTACCTCTTTAGGTAAAATGCCTCTAAATCTAAGGAAATAAGTTCCATTGTTAATCTGAACAAAGTATAGTAAGTACACTATTTTCTTTGTGTTTCCTGGCTGTTTGAACACTCTGTAGTGTATTTACCGTACTCCAGTAGAAGGAGTCACATCAACCGCATTTATTACAACTGTGCTTTATTACTTTTTCTTTCACTCTCTGAAAATTTATTCCAGTTCAACCAAGCTGGTCTTCTCACCCTTCCAGGGCTTGTTGCTTTTATTGCTGCCTTCGTGGTTTTACTGAGACCATTCCTCCTTCCTCTGTTCAGTACTTATGACAGACAAATTCAAGTCTCATTTTTCTATGAAGACTTGACTATCTTTGCCAGCTCTGTTTCAATAATAACGCCTGTTCATAGCAAATACTCAATATATATTTGTCGAATGAACCAATCAATGTTAGATTAAAAGATTTTGTTTAACCCAATTATCCAATATATTATCAACATGTAATCAATATAAAAAATAAGATATTTACATTATTTTTTGTACTAAGTTTTCCAAAATCTTGTGTGCCTTTTATATATCTCAATTCATATGCTAAATTTGCATCAGGAATACCTGATCTGTATTTAGATTTCGTAAAATATATAGGTCAAAAAAGTAGATCCACATACGGTATTGTAAAAATTCTTAAAAGTTTTCCAATAATTAAATTTAGTATCCGTTTGAAAATTTTAATGAAATAACATAAAAATTAAGTTTCTCAATCTTACTAGCCACATCTAAAGTAGTCAATAATAGTATATGACTGATGACTACCATATTGGACAGTACAACTGTAAAATCACAGAAGAAACAAATCTGGGATGTCTGTGGGCTGTAAACTAACCTTACTTAAAGCAATGCCTATGAGTGAAAAAGTGAAAAGAAATATAACTCATATCAACACTATATATGACCAAACTCCACAAATTAAATTTGGTTAGCAAATCCCTATAGCAATAATTATACCGAGTCTCCTTATGACAAAGATCCACACCTTGCTTGTTACATATAAAATAAAATAAATATAATTCCAAGTGCAAACTAGAATAGCAAAGTAATTTTGCTTTCATAACATTTCTCAAAAATGGTCTAAAGGATTAATTAAATTGCATTGCATGGAAACAATTGAATTGAAACAACTGCACCAAAAAAAATTACGTTCAACGAACACAGCAAAACATCTTCCAGATACCTTCAAGCATCTCTCTCCCCAAACCCTCACATCATAAGAGCTGCATCTAAAGTCTCCTCCTCAAACCCTCCTCAAAAATCCTCAACCTATACTCCTCCAGTCCCTCCTCCTCTCTGCTCTCTTTCAGAAGCTTTATAACTTAAGTCAGTCCAAATTTCATTCTTGTAATTCGTCTCTTCACACTTTCTCATGGTTAGCAAAACAGGCTATTACCCAAAACCTGAGCAGATCAACATTGAATTCTACTTGGGTGGGGAAGACAGAAAATTAAGACAAAGGATCTGAGAAGTCTCTGAATGCAAATATTTTATACTATCATATTGGTATATAAGATAAATTGTAACTTGTGTTGTTATTAGGTCTGAAAGACACTCATGGCCCTTTGATTAAAAAATTTGTATTAAAAAATTGTATAAGATTTTGAAATGGACCAAGAATGATTACTGCGTATCTTTGACGTCTATGGTCATTGTCTTGTTTTTTGGGTTTGTTTGGTTTTTTTTGATTCTATGGGGTTTGTGTGTCTGTGTGTTTTGAGCTGTTTTATAACCCTGTAAATTATCCATAGAAAATCAAAATTGTATCCCAGGGAGATTCTGCTGTTTGTTTTGCCCTGTGAATATTGATAAGTTTTGCAAGTTCTCATCTATCGAACAACTTTATTCCAACATTCTGGATGACCTATGTTTGTATAGTAGGTAAGTCTTCTTACAAATGACTATACATCTTACTCTTTCTCTCCTTAATTAAATTATTTGAAGTGAAAGAGGAACAGCTTGCCTAACCAAAAACAAAAAATTCTTTTTAAATTAAGTTATATTATATGGCCTAAAATAAAAGCTGGCAAGGGAAATAGAGGGATAAATACTTAGAGAACTCAAAATGTAGAAAACTGTACTATTTAAGGGTTTGGATTCTGGCATGAAACTGATATCAATTCTAGCTTTGTCACCAAAAATCTGTGTGAATTTTTTCAAGGTATTTACTCTTCTGACCCTGAGAATACTAAAATTTAAAACATTTATTCACTCATTGATCCATTCATTCAACCAACATTTACTGAGTACATAATATACCCCAGACATTGTTCAAGGCTCTGAATGACATTAGTGAACAAGAGAGACAGAATAAATAAGTTCACAGAGCTTACATCCCCTTGGAAACACTTAATAAATTTGTTAGTGAATGGCCAGTAATTATTAGGACAATGAGGAAAACTGAACATATGGAGGAGGCTGCTTTGAATAGGGCTGTTAGAGATGGTTTCTCTATGAAGGGGGCATTTATGGAGAGATCTGAATCAAGTTAAGACCTGCTATGTAACTATGTTCTCCAGGAAGAGGAAATGCCATGAGAAGAGCCCAGAGGCATGTTAACCGAAACAAAACAAAACATAAGGAGTCCAGTCTTGTTGGAAGACAGTTAACAAAGAGGAGGTGAGAGGAGAGACTTGGCGTAACCACGTAGAATTGCAGTTACTCTAAAAATCTACTGGATCCATCTTGAACCACGGATCTTTTACCCATGCATGGTATTGTAGCATCATGTATTGTAACATGGTGTATTGGTCATTTGGAAAATACTGAGTCACTAAGTTATGCACATTTTCCAAAAGTTGTCACATTTCATTATACGATATCAAAAAATCACATTCATTAATATTACCACCAATCTCATCAGAAAAGATTGAAGTATTGCAGAACTGCCAAGCTCATGGTGGCAGATCAGAGTTTTCCAAAATTCGAATTTCCGCTTGAAAACTCAAATTTTATCCTTAGTTGCAAATACTGTCAGTTGTTTCCCTGAAGAATTAAGCTCACTGATCATTCCCAATAACAATGATAGTTTGTCAGTTGTTCTCTCAAGTAAAAACACTGACCTTTGCAAAAGGTGACTAATTCAGCTCACAATTACACAAGGGCCATTCCTTGAGACATTCTTAGGTAGGCAACAGATGTACCATTTATATATACCTCCTATTTTGTCACAAAGAATATTAAACAGACGTGCTCAAGAGTTGAGATTTAATAAATGTACTTATTGTCATTAAATACATTATTAAATGAGACTGGCCTGCTTGTTCTCTGCCAGTGTGTGATGGTGAAGAATACAGTGGCTACTAGTACTGCTTGATGCCACAGCTAAGACACTAGCTGTTTTACCCACCTCTGACTTGGGACCATTAGTATAAATATCAACTCAGTGGGAAAAAGCCAGTAACATTTACTATAACTATGAAAACATTTTTGCCTATTTTGATGATAATATTTATGTCCTCTGCTCTGTTGGATAGGGAGGAAAAGGCAAAAAAGGATCTCAATGTGCCTCTTTATAGAAGTTTTGTGTTTTTTTCTAACCAAATAAAGTATCTTCACAAAGTCCTCTAAGTTTCCACCTCCTCAGCCACTAGTCATTTATCTGCTTGAGAGGTTGAGCAATGTTGACTTTTGAAAGGAGAGCAAGGTCTTCTGTCTTTAAGACGTAAAAGTCCATCACTACCTGTGATGGACTGAGACTTCCTTGATAATTAGCTGAAGTGATCTCAGCCTGGCCCTACAGACTATAAGCAGTTTACATATTTGTAGGTAATACTTGAACTAACAGTAATAATAATAATGATAGTGACTGACATTTGCTGGGTCTTTCCATGTGTTACATATGATGCTCATTGCTTTGTAGGCATTATTTCATTTTAATTCTCTTGAAGCACAGAAAAGATAAGCAAGTTGCTGAGCTGGTAGGTGGCAGAGTACAGATCTGAATCCACATCTGTGTGGCTTCAGAGATTGATTTCTTTACCCTACCACCTGAACACTTCCCTGCCTAATACCGTGGGCTCCAATACTAGAAAAGAAATATCTGCTGGGGTTTTCCTTGAAAGGTTCTAGTTTAGAGGATATAATATCAGAAGTTTCTATTTTTATGAAATTATTACAAAACACTTAGAAATCTTAAAGTTATAGTTTAGTTACCAGTGATTTCTGATGTATGACAAATCAGCTGCAATTACAATATGTCCCAATCTAATCATTCCCACTAAATCTAAAACTTTTCTCTCATTCAGACATTGTATATAATTCACTTATTGTTTGGTCCAAACACAATAGCTAGAAATTACTCTCACATTTTTAGAATATGTCTATAACACCTTTTCACATTAGATGTTGGTTAGATCGTTTGAAAATTGTTCATATTTTATATGTGTGTGCATGTATACATATGTGTATGTAAATTAATATTTATGTGTTCATTTGTGTATACGATTGGGATATTTTAAAACAGAAAAATTACTCAGAATCTGATTGAGATTCTGAGGTATCTTGGGTTAGTAAGACAGACACAGATGATATTATATAGCAGAGATAGAGATTCATAGAGATTCATTCAACCACAGATATTTATTAAGTAGCTGTTAAGTGACTAGCGCTGTTGTAGATTCTGGGGGGACAGAAGAGAATAAAACAAATCCCTGCTATCATGGAGCTTATAATCTGAAGGAGGCAGACAACAATAACATAATTCTTTTTGTTTTAGTAAGTACTTAAAAAAATAAAGCAGGCCCAGGGGAATAGAGATTGATAGGAATGGGACACATAAATTTATTGGGCAACAGCTGAGTTATTTGGAGGAGCGAGTTGCTCAGATATCTGCTGGGGGAGCTCTCCAGACAGAGAAATATGTGAGCACAAGGCCCGTGGATGAGAGTGTCCTTGGCATATTCAAGAAAGAGTAAGAAACCAAACCCACTGTGGCTGCTGGGTAGTAAGTGTAAGTCAGGGTAAAGGCATAAGGTAGAGTGGATCATGTTGAAGTTTTAAATTTTATTCCAAAGGAAAAGTGGAGGGATGAACTTACACTGGATTTTGAGCAGAACAGTGACACGATCTGACATATTTTAAAAGGAAGGCACTGGCTGCTGGGGCCCCTGGGTCGAGAACAGACTGTAGGTGGTGAAAGTGGCAGCTAGGCAACCTCTTAGGAGGACATTTCAGTTGTACAGAGGGGAGAACATGTTGATATGGACTAAAGTGTTAGCAGTGGAAATCTTGAGTCATAAACAGCTCTTGGGTATATCTTCAGTGCAGAGCCAACGCAATTCCAGTTGAGTGTACATAGACAATAACAGAGATTGGAGGACAGAACCCTGAGGCCTTGCAGTGTCTAAAGATCAATAAACTGTTAGTTAATAAAAAACGGAGACTGAGATGGAACAGCCTAGAGGTAGAGAGTCAAGAACATCTTACTGAAGCCAAGGGCAGAAAATGTTTCAAGGAGGAGAAAGTTATCAATTGTGTCAAATGCAGCTGATCAGTCCAGTAAGATGAGAGCTAGAAAAGACCACTGGATTTGACAAAGAGGTGTCATGTGTGCTCATGGCAATGCAGTGGTACAGACTAAATTCTGACTGATGTGAGTTTATAGGTTTATGAATGAGTGAGAGGGGATATTGAAGGAAAGTGGTTTAATTTTAAAGGGGCACAGGAAATCCCTGTCTAAGAGACATGAGGGGCCCAAGGAAGGCTTTATTAAAAATAAGATTTGTTATAGCATGTTTGTATGCCAAAAATTCAGTGAAGAGGGAAAATGATGATGTAAGAGAGAATAGGTACATCCTGGAGAGATAATGGGACCACAGAATGAGTAGAAGAGTACCTCTGAGATCCGAGCCTGGCTGTGCATCTATAACTAGAGAGAGAAATCTACACAAGCAGGTGCAGGTGAGAGATTGGCAGGTGGGATTATGTGGGCATTCCATTCTAAAGTTTCCATTGTAGGGCTGAAGACTTTTAGAAACGGTAGTAAAGGGAAGAGGAAGAGAGTTTTGTCTCTGTCTGCAACGAGCTATGTTAGGAAACCAGCATAAGAACGTAGTCACTCCCACCTACAAGGAGTCATTGGGGGATTGACAGGGCCTACTAGCCATTTCATGCTTTGGCTTTCTCTATGAACAGAATTCCATGATGAGATATTCCTGTTTGGTGTGACCATATCATATCCATGATTATGGTAATATGAAGAGACAGTAGTAGATGGGAATTTGCTGTGATTCATTTACTCTTTGAGGAAGAAATAGCCATGTATGTTTCCATTGAAGAAATAATGACTTTGCAACCATGAGAAGACTATCTTTTTTGAATAACTCTGCTTTCTTAAAAAATGTAGCCTTCAGATTTGGGGAAATTGAAGTAAATCCAGAGAATCCATCTAGCCAGTGAATATAAAGAAGACAAATCACTTTTTTTTCTCATTCTGCATTTCAAAGCAGTTAAGAATGTATCCACTGTAAGTAACCTGGAGGATAAAGTATATGCTTTTAAAAGATAAATTACATCAAAGACCCTTTAATGCCTCATTTTAAATCAATGGGGCATTACTTGCTTTTTCATCCATGACATGCTGAAGGATCCTTTCCATGCAAGCAGAAGTGTATGCTTTGGGGGAAGTAAAAATCTGCCATTATTTCATTATTAAGATATCAGAGGCTAGAGGTGTAAATAGCATGAGCTTCAGAAAAATAGACCTAAAATCTCCCTTCATCAAAGGACTACCCTCATGCTTGTCTAGCACCTCTATTTTCTAGAACTTGCCCTCCCTAGAGAAAGGCCCCAGAATCTTGCTGAATTATATAATGAACCTATGACATAAGTATAGAAAATGAGCTATGAATTAGCACATCAGGCTCATTTTCACTGGTAACCTGGTTTTACAGTGTGCATCTCATTGCCATAAGTAAAAGCAGTCAGGATCCTGTGCTCCTTAATTCTCTGTTGCCAGCCTTTCTTAAGTACATTAGTACAAGATTTTTAAGAAGCTGAAAATGATTCCTTTTCTTGCTACATTCACAACTGGGATAGGGAAATGGTTTGACTCAAGTTCAGCAGACCCACATCCAACATGGGCAAGTTCACTTGCTGCTGAGTTTTTTGAACAGTGACACCTTAATAGATCTGTCCCAGAAAAAGAGAAATGGAAGTGTTTGGGGAGCCCCTTGGGTTTCCCTTTGAGCACGGCGTAGGAGATTTGTAAAATGGGACAGTCCGCACACATCTTCATTCCTTAAAGAGAAAGTCCGTGCTTTTCCTGATCTGAGAAAGACCTAAATGAGATCACTCTAGGTTGACAGAGAATAAGAGGAAAATAAAACTCAGGTGTATATTTTCACCTGGTAATCTTTGAGAGGGAATCATATTGGGGTAGAAAAAGCGTGCTGGTTAAATGCCCTCAAGTAAGGCAGAACAAGCCTGATTTTAGAGTCAACCTCGCTGAGTTCTAGTCCCAGATCTGCAACTGTCATCAGCTATCTGATTTCCCATTTGTTCTCTCACCTATGAAATCAGGGTTTGGTAAAGGTCCTTTCTAGCTCTAAAATTCTATGCATTTGAGGAATGCAAGTGTAACATAGTTTGAATTCTATATTCACGAGCCCTAACCAAGCCAGCACCACTTAAGCCCACTAGACTCCACCCTACCATCAGCTTTGCCCTTGACAGTGCTATCTTGCTAAAGAACATCACTATTATTAGAAAAGCAGGAGGAAAGGGGGAAGAAAAGAAGAGCAATGGGGCAAAAGAGGGAGAAGGAAGAAGAGAGGAATTGTTAAGAGGGCATTTGTTCTTTTTGAGATGAACAGTCTGGGACCCTCACCCCATACCTCTCCATCAAGGTCCAGCTTAAATGCCATCTCCTCCGAGACTGACCTTCTTATTCTCCCTGTACCAATGCAACAGGCATTACAATTCTCATGTTTCCACCTCTGTTTGTTCCTCTGGACAGATTAAGGCCTTTGAAGTGGAGGAACTGGGACCTTCTTACCCACCCTCCCCAACAATGTCCTGCATATCTGAAGTATAGGCAGTCTGAGTTAAGCTGAACTCCGAGAGAGAAAGTCATGCTTAAATTAACATAATGGCTGTTACTGCCTCCTTCCTGAGTGGATGAATTCCAGGACTTTGGGGTTGAAACCAACGTAGAGATAGGATGGGAAAGAAAGGATTTGGAACAGCAGCTTGATAAATACCTTGCATTTTTCTTTTCTCTGTTATTTGAGTAAAGTAGCTCTTATTCCTCTAACGAGAAGTGTACACTACATCCCATGGTATTATTTGTCTCTGTTCTATGATCACAGGTGTCTTCCTTTTCTTCACTGACCTTGCTCCACATCTAGAAATAGCTTGCTCTAGGAGTTAGGATTAAAGTTGCCCAATTTTCTAAATATTGCATGGGGCATACTTATATTGAAAAGTTATTTGCTGTTTTCTGAAATTCAAATTTAACGAGGCAGCCAGTATTTTATCTAGCAACCTTAGACAAGACTCAAGTGGCCTGAAACCTAGCCCAAAATGGCTTCAGCAACAGCAATGACAATTTATTGGTCCACGGAACTGAAAGGCCCAGGTGGTAATTCTGGGCTTCAAGTGGCACTTAATTTAATATGGCATCAGAAATCCGTTTAATCTCTCACCTTTTGGCTTCTACCCTAGTGGCGCTATTTTCTGGCTTTCCATGGTGCTAGGGGATTGCTAACAATGCTTGCCTCATATCCTGCTAGGGTCAATCGAAGTGGGTAAGAGCAGCTGCTTCCTGCCCACTGAGCAGATCCAGAAGAAGATTCCTCACGCCCCCTCTGGATCACATGCCCCATCCTGAATCTACTCTCTGGCTGGGACAACATCATGCTCTGATTGCTCAGGCCTGGGCTGCATGCCTCAACCTTATGCCTCTTAAGCCTGGGCTGATGGTGAGAGAGGAGTCATTACTTACAAATTAAATTGTGGTGGCTAAGTTTTTTTTTGAAGGAAAATGGATGCTGGGTGACAGAAGCAAAAGGAAAAACAAACAAGAAAACTCACTCACCACATTTGTTATAGATTCCTAAACCCTGTAATTATCTTTTGAAGAGATTTTGAAAGAAGAGATGGCAGCAGAAGCTCTGAGCATAAATTCTGGTTATTCTACTAACCTGTTCAAGTTGCTTTAATTTTGTGTTATCACTTTCCACACATGTAAGAGAAGGAGCTACGTAACAGGTGATTTCTGAAGTCCTTTCTCGTCTAACATTTCCCCATCCCATGAATGGTAGCAAGAAGATTATGAGAGAACGATATACAAAGAAAGGAATCCCAGAGCATCTTATGTGTTTGGGATCAAAGGGCTGGTGGGTTAGTCTTAGTATAAATTGAATGTGAGTTTTATGTTTACTATTTAGTTAGACTGTTCTCTGCTTTTTTGGGGTTCTTTGTGGCTACTTAAAAAAAATGAATTTAACTCTGTCTATGCAAATTTGCATATGTGATGTGTGTGCATTGAAATTACTGCTCAATCACTGACACTAAGTTGGTTTTTCTCTCCAAATTAATTTATTAGAGAGGAAAAAGAAACTGAAATCTCAGCAGAATGATCAAAACTCTTGTGATTTTATTTGAACATCATAGCATACCATTATAATGACATAGATCATTTTATGCCATGGGATTAATAGTAATTTGTGAGCTTTTGAAAGCACTTTGAAATGTTCAGATTAAAGGAATTAAGTTAAATTTTAAAATAACAAGTATAATTACTGATTTTTCTGAACAGTCAAATGAAGAAAAAAGTCAATTTCCCTTTTTCCTGTCTTCAGATGTCTTTTAATTTGTTCTCTTTTCACAGAGCCTTCAAGTTCAAAGGCAGTTTTCATCATTTTGCTTTAAACTCTGGGAAAACAGACGTGAATAGACTTGGCCAGACTTAACCTTGACAAAAAATTGAGTCCGAGAGGCCCAGGCCTTGGTTAAAATTGCAGCTGCCTATAACAAACTTGTGAGGTCTGGTTTCTCAGCCTCCTTCCACTAACTCCCCAAATCATCCCTGTGGGGAGTGACCCCATGGTGTGTGTGATTGCGTTTGCTTCCAATTTTTGAAAAATACATAAGAGCTGACCTGGGGCTTTCAGTACCCAGCCGTCTTAGAATAACATGTTATTTTTATGACTTTCAATCATGTAGTCCATCACCCCCCTTCAATTGATAGATGCAAAGCAGATTACCCTTTAGGGAAGAATGACATGCCCAACGCCAGAGAGCTAAGGGATACAGGACATCCCACTTCTAGTCTTTAAGAGTTAAAGTGAACATTGATCTACTAGCATCTTTAGCTTTCTCACAAGAGCATCTAATTCATTAAAGATCATTGGGTAAGGCAGAGGCAATGTTATATTTTAAATAGTTAAAATATTTATGAACACTGATGATATGATTTCATGATAGAAATATGATTCTCAATGTTTCTCTCATTTCAAGTGTTCCCAACATCCTCTGTAATAATTGAAACACCAAGGGAAGGTTTCAAATGGATACTGCAGAGCCTAATAAGTTGATGTTTTCCAGAAGTTGTCTCCTAGCTATTTGGATATAATTTATTAAACTTAGAGTATCAACTGTAATGTCTCATATTTAATTTTTTTCCTTTTTTAACATCTTTATTGGAGTATAATTGCTTTACAATGGTGTGTTAGTTTCTGCTTTATAACAAAGTGAATCAGCTATACATATACATATATACCCATATCTGCTCCCTCTTGCGTCTGCCTCCCACCCTCCCTATCCCACCCCTCTAGGTGGTCACAAAGCACCAAGCTGATCTCCCTGTGCTATGCAGCTGCTTCCCACTAGCTCTCTGTTTTACATTTGGTAGTGTATATATGTCCATGCCACTCTCTCACTTCGTCCCAGCTTACTATTCCCCCTCCCATGTCCTCAAGTCCATCCTCTACATCTGTGTCTTTATTCCTGTCCTGCCCCTACGTTCATCAGAACCTTTTTTTTTTTTTTAGATTACGTGTATATGTGTTAGCATACGGTATTTGTTATTCTCTTTCAGACTTACTTCACTCTGTATGACAGACTCTAGGTCTATCCCTCTCATTACAAATAGCTCAATTTCATTTCTTTTTATGGCTGAGTAATATTCCATTGTATATATGTGCCACATCTTTATCCATTCATCTGTTGATGGACACTTACGTTGCTTCCATGTCCTGGCTATTATAAATAGAGCTACAATGAACATTGTGGTACATGTATCTTTTTGAATTATGGTTTCCTCAGGGTATATACCCAGTAGTGGGATTGCTGGGTCATATGGTAGTTCTATTTTTAGTTTTTTAAGGAACCTCCATACTGTTCTCCATAGTGGCTGTATCAATTTACATTCCCACCAACAGTGCAAGAGGATTCCCTTTTCTCCACACCCTCTCCAGCATTTATTGTTCGTAGATTTTTTGATGATGGCCATTCTGACTGGTATGAGGTGATACCTCATTATGGTTTTGATTTGCATTTCTCTAATAATTAGTGATGTTGAGCATCCTTTCATGTGTTTGCTGGCAATCTGTACATCTTCTTTGGAGAAATGTCTATTTAGCTCTTCCGCCCATTTTTGGATTGGGTTGTTTGTTTTTTCTGATATTGAGTTGCCTGAGCTGCTAGTGAATTTTGGAGATTAAGCCTTTGTCAGTTGTTTCATTTGTAAATATTTTCTCCCATTCTGAAGGTTGTCTTTTCGTCTTGTTTATGTTTTCCTTTGCTGTGCAAAAGCTTTTAAGTTTCATTAGGTCCTATTTGTTTAGTTCTTTTTTATTCCCATTTCTCTAGGAGGTGGGTCAAAAAGGATCTTGCTGTGATTTATGCCATAGAGGGTTCTGCCTACGTTTTCCTCTAAGAGTTTTATAGTGTCTGGCCTTACATTTAGGTCTTTAATCCATCTTGAGTTTATATTTGTGTATGGTGTTAGGGAGTGTTCTAATTTCATTCTTTCACATGTAGCTGTCCAGTTTTCCCAGCACCACTTATTGAAGAGGCTGTCTTTTCTCCATTGTATATTCTTGCCTTCTTTATCAAAAGTAAGGTGACCATATGTGCCTGGGTTTATCTCTGGGCTTTCTGTCCTGTTCCATTGATCTATATTTCTGCTTTTAGGCCAGTACCATACTGTCTTGATTAGTGTAGCTTTGTAGTATAGTATGAAATCCGGGAACCTGATTCCTCCAGCTCCGTTTTTCTTTCTCAAAATTGCTTTCGCTATTTGCGGGCTTTTGTGTTTCCATACAAATTGTGAAATCTTTTGTTCTAGTTCTGTGAAAAATGCCCTTGTTAGTTTGCCAGGGATTACACTAAATCTGTAGATTGCATTGAGTAGTATAGTCATTTTCACAGTGTTGACTCTTCCAATCCAAGAACATGGTATATCTCTCCATATGTTTGTATCATTTTAATTTCTTTCATCAGTGTCTTACAGTTCTCTGCATACAGGTCTTTTGTCTCCTTAGGTGGATTTATTCCTAGGTATTTTATTCTTCCTGTTGCAATGGTAAATTGGAGTGTTTCCTTAATTTCTCTTTCAGATTTATCATCATTAGTGTAAAGGAATGCAAGAGATTTCTGTGCATTAACGTTGTATCCTGCTACTTTACCATATTCATTGATGAACTCTAGTAGTTTTCTGGTAGCATCTTTAGGATTCTCTATGTATAGTATCATGTCATCTGCAAACAGTGACAGCCTTACTTCTTGTTTTTGATTGGGATTCCTTTTATTTCTTTTTCTCCTATGATTGCTGTGGCTAAAACTTCCAAAACTATGTTGAATAATAGTGGTGAGACTGAACCACCTTGTCTTGTTCCTGATCTTAAGGGAAATGGTTTCAGTTTTTCAATTTTGAGAACTATGTTGGTTTGGGGTTTGTCATATATGGACTTTATTTTTTATTTATTTATTTATTTTGCATTACACGGGCCTCTCACTGTTGTGGCCTCTCCCGTTGCGGAACACAGGCTCTGGACACGCAGGCTCAGTGGACATGGCTCACGGGCCAGTTGTTTATATGAGATGTTTCTTGGGGTAGGATTGTATTGCTATAAATATTCCTCTTAGAACTGCTTTTGCTGCATCATATAGGTTTTGGATCATCTTGTTTTCATTGTCATTTGTTTCTAAGTATTTTCTGATTTTCTCTTTGATTTCTTCAGTGATCTCTTGGTTACTTAGTAGTGTATTGTTTAGCCTCCATGGGTTTCTATTTTTTTACGGATATTTTCCTGTAATTGATACCTTGTCTCATAGTGTTGTGTTCGGAAAAGATACTTGATACAATTTCAATTTTCTTAAATTTACCAAGGCTTGGTTTGTGACTCAAGATATTATCTATTCTGGAAAAAGTTCCATGAGCACTTGAGAAGAAAGTGTATTCTGTTGTTTTTGGGTGGAATGTCGTATAAATATCATTTAAGTCCATCTTGTTTAGTGGGTCATTTAAAGCTTGTGTTTCCTTATTTATTTTCATTTTGGCTGATCTGTCCATTGGTGAAAGCGGGGTGTTAAAGTCCCCTATTATGATTGTGTTACTGTCGATTTCCTCTTTTATTGCTGTTAGCATTTGCCTTATATATTGAGGTGCTCCTGTGTTGGGTGCATCAGTATTTAAAATTGTTATATCTTCTTCTTGGATTGATCCCTTCATTATTATGTAGTGTCCTTCTTTGTCTCTTCTAATAGTCCATTTTAAAGTCTCTTTTGTCTGATATGAGAATTTTAAAATATTATTAAAAATTAAAACGTAATAAAACAAGAGAAATAAAGAAGAGGGCAACCAAAGCAAAAAACAAATCCACCCATGATAACAAGTGCTAAAAAAAAAAATGGACAGACAGACAGAATGCTAGGACAAATGGTAAAAGCAAGGCTATACAGACAAAATCATACAAAGAATCATATACATACACACTCGCAAAAGAGAAATAGGAAAAAAAAATACATCTGTATTAAAAAAAAAGACAAGTGCAACCAAATCAATAAACAAATCTACCAATGATAATAAACTCTAAATACTAAACTAAGATAGACACAAAACCAGAAACAAATTAGATGTAGAAAGCAGACCCCATGTCTACAGTTGCTCCCAAAGTCCACCACCTCAGCTTTGGGATGATTCGTTGTCTGTTCAGGTATTCCAGTGATGCAGGGTCCATCAAGTTGATTGTGGAGATTTAATCCACTGCTCGTGAGGATGCTGGGAGAAATTTCCCTTTCTCTTCATTGTTCACAGAGCTTCTTGATTTCAGCTTTGGATTTGGCCTGCCTCTGTGTGTAGGTCGCCTGAGGCCATCTTTTCTTGGCTCACACAGGACGGGGTTAAAGTAGCGGCTGATTAGGCGGCCCTAGCTCCCTCAGTCTGGGGGCAGGGAGGGGTACACATGCAGGGCAAGCATGCAGTGGCAGAGGCTGGCCTGACATTGGAACAGCCTGAGGAGTGCTCTGTGTTCTCCTGGGCACGTTGTCACTGGATCATGAGACCCTGGCAGTGGCGGGCTGCACAGGCTCCCAGGAGGGTATGTGTGGACAGTGACCTATGCTTGCACACAGACTTCTTGGTGGCTGCAGCAGCAGCCTTAGCATCTCATGCCTGTCTCTTGGGTCCGCGCTGATAGCCATGGCTCACGCCCATCTCTGGAGCTCATTTAGGTGGTGCTTTGAATCCCCTCTCCTCACACACCCCAAAACAATGGTCTCTTGCTTCTTAGGCAGGTCCAGACTTTTTCCCAGACTCCCTCCTGGTTGGCTGTGGCCCACTAGCCCCCTTCAGGCTGTGTTCATGCAGCCAACCCCAGTCCTCTCCCTGGGATCTGAACTCTGAAGCCTGAGCCTCAGCTCCCAGCCCCCGGCCGTCCCGGTGGGTGAGCAGACAAGCCTCTATTTAGGCCAGTACCATACTGTCTTGATTAGTGTAGCTTTGTAGTATAGTATGAAATCCGGGAACCTGATTCCTCCAGCTCCGTTTTTCTTTCTCAAAATTGCTTTCGCTATTTGCGGGCTTTTGTGTTTCCATACAAATTGTGAAATCTTTTGTTCTAGTTCTGTGAAAAATGCCCTTGTTAGTTTGCCAGGGATTACACTAAATCTGTAGATTGCATTGAGTAGTATAGTCATTTTCACAGTGTTGACTCTTCCAATCCAAGAACATGGTATATCTCTCCATATGTTTGTATCATTTTAATTTCTTTCATCAGTGTCTTACAGTTCTCTGCATACAGGTCTTTTGTCTCCTTAGGTGGATTTATTCCTAGGTATTTTATTCTTCCTGTTGCAATGGTAAATTGGAGTGTTTCCTTAATTTCTCTTTCAGATTTATCATCATTAGTGTAAAGGAATGCAAGAGATTTCTGTGCATTAACGTTGTATCCTGCTACTTTACCATATTCATTGATGAACTCTAGTAGTTTTCTGGTAGCATCTTTAGGATTCTCTATGTATAGTATCATGTCATCTGCAAACAGTGACAGCCTTACTTCTTGTTTTTGATTGGGATTCCTTTTATTTCTTTTTCTCCTATGATTGCTGTGGCTAAAACTTCCAAAACTATGTTGAATAATAGTGGTGAGACTGAACCACCTTGTCTTGTTCCTGATCTTAAGGGAAATGGTTTCAGTTTTTCAATTTTGAGAACTATGTTGGTTTGGGGTTTGTCATATATGGACTTTATTTTTTATTTATTTATTTATTTTGCATTACACGGGCCTCTCACTGTTGTGGCCTCTCCCGTTGCGGAACACAGGCTCTGGACACGCAGGCTCAGTGGACATGGCTCACGGGCCCAGCCGCTCCGCAGCATGTGGGATCCTCCCGGTCCGGGACATGAACCCGTGTCCCCTGCATCGGCAGGCAGACTCTCAACCACTGCACCACCAGGGAAGCCCTATGGCCTTTATTATGTTGGGGTAAGTTCCCTCTATGCCTACTTTCTGGAATGTTTTTATCATAAATGGGGGTTGAATTTTGTGGAAAGCTTTTTCTGCATCTACTGAGATGATCTTATGGTTTTTCTCCTTCAATTAGTTAATATGATTTATCACATTGATTGATTTGTGTATATTGAAGAATCCTTGCATTCCTGGGATAAACCGCCCTTGATCATGGTGTATGATCCTTCTAATGTGCTGTTGGATTCTGTTTGCTAGTAGTGTGTTGAGGATTTTTGCATCTATGTTCATCAGTGATATTGGCCTTTAGCTTTCTTTCTTTGTGACATCTTTGTCTGGTTTTTGTATCAGGGTGATAGTGGCTTTGTAGAATGAGTTTGGGAGTGTTCCTCCCTCTGCTATATTTTGGAAGAGTCTGAGAAGGACAGGTGTTAGCTCTTCTCTAAATGTTTGATAGAATTCACCTGTGAATCCATTTGGTCCTGGGCTTTTGTTTGTTGGAAGATTTTTAATCACAGTCTCAATTTCAGTGCTTGTGATTGGTCTGTTTATATTTTCTATTTCTTCCTGGCTCAGTATTGGAAGGTTGTGCTTTTCCAAGAATTTGTCCATTTCCTCCAGGTTGTCCATTTTATTGGCATAGAGTTGCTTGCAGTAATCTCTCATGATCCTTTGTATTTCTGCAGTGTCAGTTGTTACTTCTCCTTTTTCATTTCTAATTCTATTGATTTGAGTCTTCCCCTTTTTTTCTTGATGAGTCTGACTAATGGTTTATCAATTTTGTTTATCTTCTCAAAGAATGAACTTGTAGTTTTATTGATCTTTGCTATTGTTTCCTTCATTTCTTTTTCATTTATTTCTGCTCTGAACTTTATGATTTCTTTTCTTCTGCTAACTTTGGGTTTTTTTTGTTCTTCTTTCTCTAATTGCTTTAGGTGTAAGGTTAGGTTGTTTATATGAGATGTTTCTTGGGGTAGGATTGTATTGCTATAAATATTCCTCTTAGAACTGCTTTTGCTGCATCATATAGGTTTTGGATCATCTTGTTTTCATTGTCATTTGTTTCTAAGTATTTTCTGATTTTCTCTTTGATTTCTTCAGTGATCTCTTGGTTACTTAGTAGTGTATTGTTTAGCCTCCATGGGTTTCTATTTTTTTACGGATATTTTCCTGTAATTGATACCTTGTCTCATAGTGTTGTGTTCGGAAAAGATACTTGATACAATTTCAATTTTCTTAAATTTACCAAGGCTTGGTTTGTGACTCAAGATATTATCTATTCTGGAAAAAGTTCCATGAGCACTTGAGAAGAAAGTGTATTCTGTTGTTTTTGGGTGGAATGTCGTATAAATATCATTTAAGTCCATCTTGTTTAGTGGGTCATTTAAAGCTTGTGTTTCCTTATTTATTTTCATTTTGGCTGATCTGTCCATTGGTGAAAGCGGGGTGTTAAAGTCCCCTATTATGATTGTGTTACTGTCGATTTCCTCTTTTATTGCTGTTAGCATTTGCCTTATATATTGAGGTGCTCCTGTGTTGGGTGCATCAGTATTTAAAATTGTTATATCTTCTTCTTGGATTGATCCCTTCATTATTATGTAGTGTCCTTCTTTGTCTCTTCTAATAGTCCATTTTAAAGTCTCTTTTGTCTGATATGAGAATTTTAAAATATTATTAAAAATTAAAACGTAATAAAACAAGAGAAATAAAGAAGAGGGCAACCAAAGCAAAAAACAAATCCACCCATGATAACAAGTGCTAAAAAAAAAAATGGACAGACAGACAGAATGCTAGGACAAATGGTAAAAGCAAGGCTATACAGACAAAATCATACAAAGAATCATATACATACACACTCGCAAAAGAGAAATAGGAAAAAAAAATACATCTGTATTAAAAAAAAAGACAAGTGCAACCAAATCAATAAACAAATCTACCAATGATAATAAACTCTAAATACTAAACTAAGATAGACACAAAACCAGAAACAAATTAGATGTAGAAAGCAGACCCCATGTCTACAGTTGCTCCCAAAGTCCACCACCTCAGCTTTGGGATGATTCGTTGTCTGTTCAGGTATTCCAGTGATGCAGGGTCCATCAAGTTGATTGTGGAGATTTAATCCACTGCTCGTGAGGATGCTGGGAGAAATTTCCCTTTCTCTTCATTGTTCACAGAGCTTCTTGATTTCAGCTTTGGATTTGGCCTGCCTCTGTGTGTAGGTCGCCTGAGGCCATCTTTTCTTGGCTCACACAGGACGGGGTTAAAGTAGCGGCTGATTAGGCGGCCCTAGCTCCCTCAGTCTGGGGGCAGGGAGGGGTACACATGCAGGGCAAGCATGCAGTGGCAGAGGCTGGCCTGACATTGGAACAGCCTGAGGAGTGCTCTGTGTTCTCCTGGGCACGTTGTCACTGGATCATGAGACCCTGGCAGTGGCGGGCTGCACAGGCTCCCAGGAGGGTATGTGTGGACAGTGACCTATGCTTGCACACAGACTTCTTGGTGGCTGCAGCAGCAGCCTTAGCATCTCATGCCTGTCTCTTGGGTCCGCGCTGATAGCCATGGCTCACGCCCATCTCTGGAGCTCATTTAGGTGGTGCTTTGAATCCCCTCTCCTCACACACCCCAAAACAATGGTCTCTTGCTTCTTAGGCAGGTCCAGACTTTTTCCCAGACTCCCTCCTGGTTGGCTGTGGCCCACTAGCCCCCTTCAGGCTGTGTTCATGCAGCCAACCCCAGTCCTCTCCCTGGGATCTGAACTCTGAAGCCTGAGCCTCAGCTCCCAGCCCCCGGCCGTCCCGGTGGGTGAGCAGACAAGCCTCTAAGGCTGGTGAGTGCTGGTCAGCACCTATCCTCTGTGCGGGAATCTCTCTGCTTTGCCCTCTTCACCCCTGTTGCTGTGCTCTCCTCCATGGCTCTGAGGCTTCCCCCCTGCCACTCCCATTCTCTGCCAGTGAAGGGGCTTCCAAGTGTGTGGAAAGTTTTCTTCCTTCACAGCTCCCTCCCCAAGGTGCAGGTCCTGTCCCTATTCCTCTGTCTCTGTTTTTTCTTTTTTCTTTTGCCCTGTCCAGGTATGTGGGGGAGTTTCTTGCCTTTTGGGAAGTCTGAGGTCTTCTGCCAGTGTTCAGTAGGTGTGCTGTAGGAGTTGTTCCACATGTAGATGTATTTCTGATGTATTTGTGGGGGGGAAGGTGATCTCCACGTCTTACTCCTCTGCCATCTTGAAGGTCTCCCTCCAGATTTAATTTTTAATGAGACCTGAATATGAACATGTGGCTTTGTCTTCTGCATTCCTTTTATATACATATATTTTCTTTTTTGCCTCAACTGAAGGTACTGATAATGCACTCACAGATGCAGAGGCAGATGCCATGTAAACATTGTGTTTTACTTCTCTTAGTGGGAAAACATGGGAAGCTGTATTAGTTACCTATTGTCGTGGTAATAAATTACCACAAACTGAGTGGCTTAAAACAATACAAATTTATCCTTTATAGTTCTGCACATCAGAAGTTCAAATTTGTTTCACTGGTTTAAAATTAAATTGTCAGCAGGACTAGGTTCCTTCTGGAATCTCCAGGGGAGAACCTGTTACTGCCTTTTTCAGCTTTTAGCGACCTCCCACATCCCTTAGCTTAAGCCCCTCATTACTCTAAACCCTTCTTCCAACATTCCAGTTCCTTCCTTGACCCTAACCTGCCTCCTTCCTTCCTGTAAGAACCATTGTGATTACCTTGGGCCCACTCAGATAATCCGTACATGGTCACTGGTGAATTTGACAAGACCTGGCTCCACCTTTAATATCGATACAACTTTCGATCATTTGCCAAATCTACTGTGTGTCAGAATCCCCACTTTTGAGATGAGGATAATAACAATGTCTATCTGTGGTCCATGCATGGTCTTTAGCACCAGTCCTTTCCACAGAGGGAAGGTGGATATATATATCTCAGCCATCAACGTAAAGCAAAAAATCTAAATATAAAAGCATTTTTCCATTTTGAGCAGTTTTCGATGAGAAGGAACCAAAGTGAAAGTTTGTGGAGAATAAATTGCATTTAGACCAAATAGGTAGTTTAGAACTTTGAAATGACTTGAAGTGTCAAAATTAAGATTCTGTGAAGGTTACTCCCCACTCCTGTGTCAGTTACAATGAGATTCTTTGATGATGATGATAATGATGATGACGATGGTGACAACATATGTGTACATGACTGTCTCTATAGACATTTTCTCTGTGCACGGTTTCTAACACTCATAATCACAGACTAAAAATACCAAAAAACATTCTCCATGTTCATAGAGCATACTGTATACATTTTAATAGAACATACAAGTTTTTATTATAGTTAATGGTTTATGTGTAAGTTTCTCATAGAGTGAGAGCTTCCTAAATATAAGAGGTTAAAGTAGCGGCTGATTAGGCGGCCCTAGCTCCCTCAGTCTGGGGGCAGGGAGGGGTACACATGCAGGGCAAGCATGCAGTGGCAGAGGCTGGCCTGACATTGGAACAGCCTGAGGAGTGCTCTGTGTTCTCCTGGGCACGTTGTCACTGGATCATGAGACCCTGGCAGTGGCGGGCTGCACAGGCTCCCAGGAGGGTATGTGTGGACAGTGACCTATGCTTGCACACAGACTTCTTGGTGGCTGCAGCAGCAGCCTTAGCATCTCATGCCTGTCTCTTGGGTCCGCGCTGATAGCCATGGCTCACGCCCATCTCTGGAGCTCATTTAGGTGGTGCTTTGAATCCCCTCTCCTCACACACCCCAAAACAATGGTCTCTTGCTTCTTAGGCAGGTCCAGACTTTTTCCCAGACTCCCTCCTGGTTGGCTGTGGCCCACTAGCCCCCTTCAGGCTGTGTTCATGCAGCCAACCCCAGTCCTCTCCCTGGGATCTGAACTCTGAAGCCTGAGCCTCAGCTCCCAGCCCCCGGCCGTCCCGGTGGGTGAGCAGACAAGCCTCTAAGGCTGGTGAGTGCTGGTCAGCACCTATCCTCTGTGCGGGAATCTCTCTGCTTTGCCCTCTTCACCCCTGTTGCTGTGCTCTCCTCCATGGCTCTGAGGCTTCCCCCCTGCCACTCCCATTCTCTGCCAGTGAAGGGGCTTCCAAGTGTGTGGAAAGTTTTCTTCCTTCACAGCTCCCTCCCCAAGGTGCAGGTCCTGTCCCTATTCCTCTGTCTCTGTTTTTTCTTTTTTCTTTTGCCCTGTCCAGGTATGTGGGGGAGTTTCTTGCCTTTTGGGAAGTCTGAGGTCTTCTGCCAGTGTTCAGTAGGTGTGCTGTAGGAGTTGTTCCACATGTAGATGTATTTCTGATGTATTTGTGGGGGGGAAGGTGATCTCCACGTCTTACTCCTCTGCCATCTTGAAGGTCTCCCTCCAGATTTAATTTTTAATGAGACCTGAATATGAACATGTGGCTTTGTCTTCTGCATTCCTTTTATATACATATATTTTCTTTTTTGCCTCAACTGAAGGTACTGATAATGCACTCACAGATGCAGAGGCAGATGCCATGTAAACATTGTGTTTTACTTCTCTTAGTGGGAAAACATGGGAAGCTGTATTAGTTACCTATTGTCGTGGTAATAAATTACCACAAACTGAGTGGCTTAAAACAATACAAATTTATCCTTTATAGTTCTGCACATCAGAAGTTCAAATTTGTTTCACTGGTTTAAAATTAAATTGTCAGCAGGACTAGGTTCCTTCTGGAATCTCCAGGGGAGAACCTGTTACTGCCTTTTTCAGCTTTTAGCGACCTCCCACATCCCTTAGCTTAAGCCCCTCATTACTCTAAACCCTTCTTCCAACATTCCAGTTCCTTCCTTGACCCTAACCTGCCTCCTTCCTTCCTGTAAGAACCATTGTGATTACCTTGGGCCCACTCAGATAATCCGTACATGGTCACTGGTGAATTTGACAAGACCTGGCTCCACCTTTAATATCGATACAACTTTCGATCATTTGCCAAATCTACTGTGTGTCAGAATCCCCACTTTTGAGATGAGGATAATAACAATGTCTATCTGTGGTCCATGCATGGTCTTTAGCACCAGTCCTTTCCACAGAGGGAAGGTGGATATATATATCTCAGCCATCAACGTAAAGCAAAAAATCTAAATATAAAAGCATTTTTCCATTTTGAGCAGTTTTCGATGAGAAGGAACCAAAGTGAAAGTTTGTGGAGAATAAATTGCATTTAGACCAAATAGGTAGTTTAGAACTTTGAAATGACTTGAAGTGTCAAAATTAAGATTCTGTGAAGGTTACTCCCCACTCCTGTGTCAGTTACAATGAGATTCTTTGATGATGATGATAATGATGATGACGATGGTGACAACATATGTGTACATGACTGTCTCTATAGACATTTTCTCTGTGCACGGTTTCTAACACTCATAATCACAGACTAAAAATACCAAAAAACATTCTCCATGTTCATAGAGCATACTGTATACATTTTAATAGAACATACAAGTTTTTATTATAGTTAATGGTTTATGTGTAAGTTTCTCATAGAGTGAGAGCTTCCTAAATATAAGGATTATCGCTTCTGTTTTTGTGAGGCTAGTGCTTGGCATATAGTAGATGTTCAATAAATATAATTTTAATAAGAGTGTGGAAGCATGCTAACCAATGTATTCAGCAACATTAAAGGAGAAGTGCAAGCCAAGACTTTTTTCAGTTACAGGGGAAAAAAGTAATCACTGAATCAAAAGGGATTTATTGGCATATATTACTAGGAAGCATACTGTGCCTAATTCAAATCCAAGGATGATCTTTAGAGACCAGGAATCTCGACACTAGAATTGGAACTCAGAAATAGCAGGACTCTTTCCATCAATCTCTTATCTTTTGTTTTCTCTGCTTCCCATTGCATGTTGGTATCATCCTAGCCTACTCTAGTTAGCCTTCTTAAGTAGTATGGAACATAGAAGTCCCAACCTTACAGAATAAGAAAACATATTTACCCTGGGGTTTGTGTGAGTAATCCCAGAGAAGAACACTGATTTTTAAATGTGTTCCTTTTTGGTTTTTTTTTTTTTTTTTATTAATCACTGACATCAGGAACATGGAATCCTCTGGACAATTCTGGGTCACATGACTTCTATAGCTATGTGTGTTGGGATAGGAAGAAGTTGAAGAATTAGAGGCAGAACTGTCCCCAAAAGAAAAGGGGAAATGGAAAAGATTATCAATACACTAAGTACTATGGTCTATTATAAGAATTAAAGACCAGCAATTTTTTAAAAATTTAAAATATATTTTCCTTTTCATATAGTAAAAGAGACATTGCTTTTATGCAAATGGTAGTAAGGCTGAAATAATCCATTGCCATTAAGGAACCATGGATTTTTGTTTTCTTTTTCCTAAAATTTGTTCAAAGAGTCTTAGACTGTCCATAGGTTCATACTTATTCCTCCAAAAGCCGCTCAGTAGATAAACAAAAACTAGAAATTTGTTTTTAGATAAATTAATAATACTTCACACAGTAGGCACCTAAGAATTCAGTCATTATTTGATGATTAAATAGATTATCCAGACATTTTGATCAGGGGATGTGAGGCCATAAGTCTTCATACAGATTCTGTAGATTCTGGATATCTGTATGACTAATTATTGGACCGATAACAGTATACTAAGGTGTCTTTAAAATTAGTTACCTAACTATAAAAGAATTTAGGCATTAGTTCAGTGGAAAAATTCAATTACGGTAGTAGGGAACATGGTAATCACAACTAGAAAAGAAAATCACAGCGTGATTCAAATAGTTCGAAAAGACAAGATTTTGATAAAAATATCACTTCTTAATAACTTAAACTTCTTGGGGTTCAAATCAATAGTCACCATTGGTCTGTAGGACAGCTCTGTTTTGTGTACCAATAAACTAATAAATTTCAGGCCTGGGGTACTGCACACCTTGCAGCATAGAATTCAGGGGATTATTGGATAGAGGGCCTTCTTCCTTACTCTTTGCGATGGAGTTTTAAAAAACAGGTAGAGCATGGTGTTAAAGGATGTTCTAATTTCATTTTTTACATGTAGATGTCCAGTTTTCCCAGCACCATTTATTGACGAGACTGTCTTTAGAACATTCTTTAACACCATACACAAAAATAAACTCAAAATGGATTATAGACCTAAATGTAAGACTGGATACTATAAAACCCTTAGAGGAAAACATAGGCAGAACACTCTTTGACATAAATCACAGCAAGATCTTTTCCAATCCATCTCCTAGAGTAATGGAAATAAAAACAAAATAAACAAATGGGACATAATTAAACTCAAAAGCTTTTGCACAGCAAAGGAAACCATAAACAAAATGAAGAAACAATCCACAGAATAGAAGAAAATATTTGTAAATGATGTGATGTGACAGACAAGGGATTAATCTCCAAAATTTACAAACAGCTCATACAGCTCAATATCAAAAACAAACAACCCAATCAAAAAATGGGCAGAAGACCTGAATAGGCAATTCTCCAAAGAAGACATACAGATGGCCAAGAACCACATGAAAAGCTGCTCAACATCACTAATTATTAGAGAAATGCAAATCAAAACTACAATGAGGTATCACCTCACACCTGTCAGAATGGCTACCATCAAAAAGTCTATAAACAATAAATGCTGGAGAGAATGTGGAGAAAAGGGAACCCTCTTGCACTGTTGGTGGGAATGTAAATTGGTACAGCCACTATGGAGAACAGTATAGAGGTTCCTTAAAAAACTAAAGATAGAACGACCATATGATCCAGCAATCCCACTCCTGGGCATATATTTGGAAAAAAACATGGTTTGAAAGGATACATGCACCCTAATGTTCATTGCAGTGCTATTCACAACAGCCAAAATATGGAAACAACCTAAATGTTCATCAACAGATGAATGGATAAAGAAGATGTGGTACATATATACAATGGAATATTACTCAGCCATAAAAAATGAATGAAATAATACCATTTGCAGCAACATGGATGGACCTGGAGATTATCATGCTAAGTGAAGTAAGTCAGACAGAGAAACACAAATATCATATGGTATTGCTTATATGGGAACCTAAAATAAATGATACAAATGAACTTATTTACAAAACAGAAACAAACTCACAGACTTAAAGAATGAACTTTTGGTTGCCAGAGAGGAAGGGTTGGGGGGAGGGATAAATTGGGAGTTTGTGATTGACATATACACACTTCTATATTTAAAATAGATAACCAACAAAGACCTACTGTACAGCACAGGGAACGCTGCTCAATATTCTTTAATAACCTAAATCAGAAAAGAGTTTGAAAAAGAATAGATACATGTATATATATAACTGAATCACTTTGCTGTACACATGAAACAAAACACTGTTAATCAATTATACTCCAATATAAAAAAAAATTAAAAATAAATGAAAATAAAAACAGGTAGATCACCTCATATTGTTATAGCATAACTCTGCTCTTCCTTCCTTTGCTTCTCTATATTCAGATTTTCTTCCATAATGTGAACTTTGTTATACATCTTGAAGATAAGACTTCAGAGTTAAATTAAGTAGAAAAGTATCTTCTAGATCTTTTAAGGGGAAAAAATAAATTAAAAATGCAACAGTCAAGCATTAAACTACTTTTGACTTGACTTTAGATCTCGTGATGTGCCCTGCTAATGATATCTATTCCAATGGACATTTGAAAGAAGTTTTCTAATAATAACCTGACAGTCTTTAACAAATACCTCTCAGATACAGTCACATGTCCTCCTACTGATTAAATTTTTCCAGGAAAGTGAGACAACTCTTTGAACAATATATCATCGCAACAAATTTGATTCCCTTTTATGTTTATATTTTGGTGACAGGCCTAATACCTAAATCAATGTGTTTAAAAAGAAGCCCCCTTAGGTTTCTTTAAATGATTTATTGCCTTAGTTACATTATTGCTTCAGGTGTAATCAGGAATATTTGTCTTCATGTCATTGCAATGGAGATATGGGATAGAATATGCTAATAAGCCTGTCTTTGTATATAATACTTTATTACTCTTTTGTTTGTTTCAGTCTCTTAATTAGTGACAGTCATTTAAAGCCATCCATCTTTGTTCAAATTTATGCAAATATTGTAAGTTAATAATGAGAGTTTCAAAGGACCCTGTTTATCAGCATTTATTTTGAGTTTATTAGTCTGTCCGTTTGTTCAGCTAAATAAAATGTCTTTCTTTAAAGCTATAAAGCTAAAATTCGTCAATCAAATAATTATTAAAAATTCTTAAGGATAATTGTTTGTTTTACATCAGAGTACAAATACCACTTGTGAAATCCAGTAGCTTTTCAATATCCCATTATTGCTTCCATCTCAGTGCAGCCCCCATCCATGTCTTAAGTGACTGCTCAGGAAAACGATAAGGTTTTGTTAACATTTACTCCCAAAATGCCATCTGGAATTTATTGACTCGTTGCAGTTTAAAACAGAATCCTCATAGTATACTAATGGTAATTGGAGTTAATGCCATAGAGGTTGATTAAGATGCTTGTTGGTACTATAAGAAATGCACCCTTAATTATGATCTTCTTAATAGTTAGCTCATGGGCTTCCCTGGTGGCGCAGTGGTTGAGGGTCCGCCTGCCGATGCAGGGGACACGGGTTCGTGCCCCGGTCCGGGAGCTGGGCCCGTGACCCATGGCCGCTGAGCCTGTGCTCCGCAACGGGAGAGGCCACAACAGTGAGAGGCCCGCCTACCGCAAAAAAAAAAAGTTAGCTCACACAGTCAAGGCAAAATTATCACTTAGTTCACAGCTTTGCATATTCACTGCGCCCTCACACCTTCACATTTGAGTTACATTGTTTTGTTCTAAAACTCTTGGCAGATAGCTTGGAAATGCTGATGTGCAGCTCTCAGCAGTGTACTGCTGGATTCTCTCCCCATTTATTGCTATTAGCAAGAGTCTATCTTCCTATGGAATGTATGAGGGTCAGTAGTTCCAGTAACATATCAGAATCACCTTCCTTAAAATCCAAATTTTTCCAGGGACTGTGCTTGGTAGTGAGATTAATGATATAATCCCTGGGCTCAGATCATTAACAGGATAGTGGTGAAAACAGACACGGACTAGAATGTAAGCTTTCTAGGGTCAGGGACTGAATCATGTCCACTATTATATTTCCACTGCTTTGCACACATCAAGAACATACTAGTTACAAAAGCAGTGTTGTTTGGATTAAGAAGAGGTATATGCACATAGGAGGGAAAGGAATGTGACTGCAGGTATCAAAGTGAATGACAAATTTTGAGCAGATGCCCACAGAATCAGTAGAATTTTTCTGGGGGACAAGAGTGCAAACTTGTATTAGGAAACTGGGAAACTTGTGGTTTTCCAGATATATGATGTACAGGGGCTAGGGGATGGCATAGAGTGAGGCTGGGATGATGGGGTTGCCAAGAATGGGAAGGCTTTGAGTGGCATGCTGAGAAGTTTGAATGTTATTCACTGTGTTGAAGGAGCCATCAAAAATGTGCGTTCAGGATACATTCCTAATAGAAACCAGAGAAGGTAGCAAAACAGAGGATGCGCTCACATACCCCAGTATGCTCAGGTAGCCACCTAGCCTCAGAAAAATCAGCATACAGGCTTCATGTTAGTTAAATCTAAATCTGCCACATTTTTAGCTAGATAAATTTCTCCATTCTCTGGTCTTTAGTATCCTAATCTAAAAAGCAGGGATTATAATACTAATTTGAAGGATTACTTTTTAAATATTAGAGACTATAAATATAAAGTACTTGGAACATAGCAAGTGTTCCTTAAATACTGAGAGGGTACAGGAATGAATTCATATTAACAACATTTGATACACAAATAATCCAGTTAATAAAGGGCAAAGGATGTGAATCGACATTTTTCCAAAGAAGATATAAAAATGGCCCACGTACACATGAATAGATGCTCAACATCACTAGCTATTAGGAAAATGAAAATCAAAAGCACATGGAGAAACCACTTCACACCCACTAGGATGGCTATAATAAAAAACACTTAAAAACAACTGTTGGCAAGGAAGTAGAGAAATTAGAACCCTCGTGAACTACTGCAGGAATATAAAATGGTATATTCACTGTAGAAGAAAATAGGCAGTTCCTCAGAAGGTTAAATGGAGAGTTACCATATGACTCAGCAATTTCACTTCTAGGAATATACCTGAGAAAAATGAGAACATAAGTCCATGCAAAACTTGCACTAGATTGTTCACAGCAGCATTATTCATAATACCTAAAAAGTGGAAACAGCCCAAATGCCCATCAAGTGGTGAAAAGATCAGTAATGTACTACGTACAATGGAGTATTGTTCAGCAATAAAAAAAGAATGAATTAGTGATAAATGCTGTAACATGGATAAACCTTGAAAACATTATGCTAAGTGAATAAAGCCAGTCACAAAAGACTCTATGATTGTATGATCCACAAAAACAGTGTGTTCTATTTATACGTACTTTCTAGAATAGATAATTGTACGACATGCTTAGGGCTGGGGTGTTAAGGAGAAATGGAGGGGTACAAGGGTTTGTGGGGAGAGCAGGGCAAAGAAGATGTTCTAAAACTGATTGTGCTGATTGTTGCACAACTGTGAATACACTAAACACCATTGATTCCACTCAGTACAATTCAAAGGGTGAAATGTGTGGTACCTGAATTATATCTCAATAAAGTTGTTATAAAAAAATGGAAAAGTAACATGAGTACCTCGTACATGAAAAGTAATATACATAAATTATCTCGTTTACTCATTGAAGCAAGCCTCCCTATGAAATGGGAACATTTTTAACACCATTTTACGGGCAAGAAAAAGCCAAAACTTAGAGGTAGAGTTTGTGGGTGGGATAGTTGTGAAACATATTAGTACGTATATATTTTATATGTATTATAACATATAATTATGTAGTATATATAATATGCTACTACTCTATAAAATAAATATTTTTTTAAAACATTTTTTTAAATAGTGATCATCAGTATGGTTTTCTTATCTGTAGTTAATTTCCTAGATCCCCTCATTCTTGCTCAGGAACCTGTTCTTAGGCAACCAGTGGCCCTCTCTAAACCTCTCTTCCTATGCAGTTTTGTGTGTAAATTCCCCCATCCCCACCCCAGAGAAAGGGTGTCTGAGTTGTCCCTGACATCAATTATGCAAGCTGAGATATTCAGGAGCAGAGAAGCTTCATGCAAAAATAACTGCTTAGTATGTAATACCTGTCTCCAGTAAGTCCATTAACAATAGCTGGCATTTTCAATGCTTATAAGTACTCAGCTTTTTATGATATGCCTTTAATAAGCATTGTTTCATTCAGTCATTACAACAAATTGATGAAGAGAGAGGTAAGGTGACCAAAGCATCCTGGTTTGCTGGGGATTTTCCCATTTTAGCACTGAAAATCCATGTCCCCAGAACCGCTTTAGTCCCAGGCAAACCAAAATGGTTGGTCAGCCTAGAGAGAGGATTCATATTGACTAACCTTCTCAACCAGGAATTTGACAGTGTGTATTGTCCTGTTTATTCAAAAATGAAAAAAAAAAGTGTAATTTCTAACTCTTGCCCCCGTTTACAAGTTATTTTTGATGACATGTCATTTGTTGGTTGGATCACCTCGCTTCATGAAGAGGCTAAAGACATTCTCAGAATAGTAACCAAGTGTATTTTAGGATACATCAACAAAAGAGTTGATAAAGTAATTAAGCACACCCGAAATCTGGTGTAAAATATAATTACACATTGCATAGAAACTTTTATATTGAACCAAAGAAAAACACATCTCCTATTTAAAATGTCAAACTGATCATTGTTCCTTATTGTTCTCTTGGTTATAGAGTGACATTTCCATGAAAACTCATTTCTGGTTTAGTGATACAGAGAAACACAATAGCTATTACCAATTATTTAGTTCCTACTGAGCTGTCCATAAAGGACTTGTGAAAGCAGTGGCATCAATTCATATTCCTTCCCTTCCTCTCCTGCCTGCTCTATTTAAAGATAACATAGTCTGAGTCTAGGTATGAAATTAATCTATCTTCAGGCTCTTGTCTCCAAAATGCAGTTCATACATCTCATACCAAAAGGAAGTTATTTCTCTTTGGGGCTTTCCACTAAAGTGAGAATTAAAAGTTTAAGATGTGCAAGAGAGGAGTAGTGTCTAGGCAATAAGCTTTCTGAATATTCTGTTTTTGTTTTTTTTTTAAAGTGTGTGGAAATTCTTTCTTTGAAGATAATGAGACCGGATGGATAGGTACAGTGGGGAGCTAGTTGCCTGGCTATACCTGTCAGAAGGTAAGCTGTCCCTCCGAAGATTTGTAGAGTGTCTAGCATGGTGCCTGGTACAATAAGCACTCAAGAAATGATAATCTTCCCTTCCTCGGGAAATACATGGAACTCAGTACTGTATGTTGAAGCTATTAAAAAGTAGGATTCATGAAGGTAGAGACTGAATATTTCTAGTCACTGCAGCCTCGGCATTGCCTAACAATGTGTAGCTAATAGGAATTCTTAGAAATATTTTATGAATTAATGAGTTTCTATGTCAAGGTGTATCTCACGAGAGGGAAATTGTGTGTTTTGCCAGCAGGTAGTGTGGAGAATATGGAAAGTACTTCCCTCATTTTTAAGACAATCACTCATGAATCTGGTTGGAATATAGACAGCAGTCAAAGTGTAGCCCTAAGTGTAGGTCAATTTAGGGGCCAGGTGACTGAGAGCAAACACAGTGGAGCAGAGATCATCTCTCTCATGTACTCTTTGAGCAGCTTCGTGTCTGTTACTGGGGGAAATTCATTGTCTCAGCAGTTGTTCAATCTCCCATTATTGTCTGAGAGCCCATTCCATTTCAAAAAAGATCACGGATGTAAGAACATAATGAAAAATGCAATTACATACAAACCACCACGTCCTGAAAAGTAATAGTCACCTTCCTTATTGTTTCTAGAGCATCTGCTATTAAAACGTCATTCCCCAGAATTTATACCATCCATTATAGACTAAAATATAGTCTTAGAAAGAGATTAGAGCAATATTCTTTCTTTGGTTGACGAGTATTAGATCATCAACTTCCCTCAGCATGGTTTGTTCTAGTTCTCTCAAATTGATTGGTGTATCTACTCAATCCCTTGTTTGAGCAAGTTTTGACATGTCCAGCAAAATTATGAGGAGACAGGCAAAATTGTTTAGTGGTATTTGGAATGAAATAATTTCTCCAGCAGATTCTTTAAATCTGGCTTTCCACACATAAACCGTGTGACATCTGATCTGCAACATTTCTAGGTGGCTTCATCCGGCTCTTGACCCATCTAAGCGCCCTCTCTAAGCTCCACAATGTCAATCCAGTACTTGATGGTGATGATGATAGTAATGAAAAACATTTACTGAGCACTCATTAGGATGTTGAAACTAATCTAGATGCTTAAAATACCTGAATCATTTTAATCTTCACAACCATCCTATAGGTTCTAGCATTGGTCCCTGATGGAGATGAAGAAACTGAGTCTCAAAGAAGTAAAGTCAGTTGCTTGAGTTCACCCACGAGGAAACAGAAATTCAAATGCAGGCATTCTAGCACAGGAGCGCACACTTCTAACCACTGCACTATGTGCTCTTCGTTCTTATTTCCTCCTAGAACCAGTATCCTGCAAGGAGCCTCAGACACTTCTGTGAAGCACTCTGTACTTAACTCCTATCCCACCTCTATCCAGTTGCTCCTAGTGTCTTTTAACCTTGAGGGTCTGTATCAATGAAGTCCCAGCAAGCTCTTTTTTTTTTTTTTTTTTTTTTTTTTTTTTTTGCGGTACGCGGGCCTCTCACTGTTGTGGCCTCTCCCGTTGCGGAGCACAGGCTCCAGACACGCAGGCTCAGCGGCCATGGCTCACGGGCCCAGTCGCTCCGCGGCATGTGGGATCCTGCCGGACCGGGGCACGAACCCGTGTCGCCCGCATCGGCAGGCGGACTCTCAACCACTGTGCCACCAGGGAAGCCCCAAGCTCTGCTTTATTATGACATTGAAACTATATGGAGGAAGTTTATCTTCAGGAAAGAGCAAAGGCACCCCTCCTAGTGCCAGGAATAACCCAGTAAATCAGTGTAAATTATGGTGCAGATATACAGAGTTAACAGTATTTGGCTGCAGTCTATTTTACCTCCCCTCCCAACCTTCTACCCAGGGAGCTCAGCCACTTAAAACACAAATTCCATACCCGCCAAACTACTTCTGTGTGATAGAGACATGGCCAGTTATTGTCATCTGTAATTCACAGAATACTTTATATGATTAAATGTCTTTCTGACAATGCCAGTTGGCAAATCTTTTGGATCAGTTCCTATCCCTTTGGATCACTGTGATTTGTGGACAGGCAAGAAATGGTCAGTGCATTATAATAGAGACTTAACAACACACCACATGATGCGGTTTTACTGCTGCCTTTATCTTCTTGTACCCTGGGGTAAATGTGTCTCTACTCTCTTGGCACGGTTCACATTTTCCCACTGTTCACTGTTTCATGTTAAAGATGGATGATGTGAATTTACAATTAGAATCAGCTTGAATGACATTATTCATTCAACACATTTTTTTTTTTTTTTTTTTTTTTTTTTGGTACGCGGGCCTCTCACCGCCGCGGCCCCTCCCGCTGCGGAGCGCAGGCGGCATCCCAGCGGCATGTGGGATCCTCCCGGACCAGGGCACGAACCTACGTCCCCTGCACCGGCAGGCGGACTCTCAACCACTACGCCACCAGGGAAGCCCTCATTCAACACATATTTATTTAATAATTACAGTGTGCCAGTTACTAAGCTGAGGAAAGGAGTGGACAAAGAGATGAGTTTCCTATTCCCATGGAGCTTAAATCATAGTGTGGGGAGAAAGAACAACGGCGAGTCAGGGGAAGCGCTTAACTAAACACTATGGTTTAATATAAGTTCTATGAGAAAAAAATAAACTAGAGTCATACAATAGATATCACCATGGAGGAGTAGGAAGGAGGTACAGTTAGATAAGTTAGAGATGACTTTTCTGATGAGGTGATATTTTAGATGAGACCTGAAAGATAAGGAGATAGACATGCAAAACTCTGGTGAAAGAGTATTCTAAATAAAGGAAAGAGGAAGCCCGAAGGCCCTGAGGCAAGGGTGAACTTTGCAAGCTTTTGTGGAGCAGCAAGAAGCCAGTGTGGCCTAGGATGGGATGGGATAAGGGGATGGAGAGTAGAATTAAAGGAGGTGTGAGAGGTAAGGATGTGCTGGATCACATGGAGCTTTGCAGGTAAGAAGTTATCTATTTATTATGTGCTTATTTACTTACTTGTAAGCAGTGTAAGAAGTCCTCAAGGCTCTTTCAAAAGGGCAGTGACCTTATCTAATTTAGGTTTTTGAAGGCTCTTCCCATTGTTGTGGTGAGACAAGGTAATATAGAACAAGAATGGAATCAGGGAGAACAATCTGTAGGAATTTGCATCAATCCACATGAAATATGAGGATATTTTTACCACAGTGTGATAGATAAGCCTATAAAAGAATCAGCAAACATGCATGGAGGGACTCCTACTTGACCTCTCGGCTTCTGCACACGTTCTTGCCTACGTTCTTTTTCTGAAACACTCCTCCACCCTCTTCCTTGCCTTGTTAGCCTTCAACCTAGATGTCAGTTTCTCCAGGGAGCCTTCCCTGATCCCCAAATTAAGATAAGTTACTTCATAGCAACTTACATTCCCCTTATCATGAAACTTACTGTCTTTCTGTATCTTTGCTTATCTCTGTTTCCCATTAGACAGTAAACTGCTTAAAGAAAGATCTACAGCTTTGTCACTGTATTGGTGTGGTCAGGCTGCCATAATAAGATACCACAGATTGGGTGGCTTAAACAACAGAAATTTATTTCATCACAGTTCTGGAGACTGGAAGTTCACTCAAGATCATGGTGTCTGCCAGTTTGATTTCTTCTGAGGCCTCTCTCTTTGGCGTGCAGACGGTGGCCTTCTTGCTGTGTCCTCACATGGTCTTTCTCTTGTCACACACATTTCTGGTGTCTATTTTGGTGTCCAAGTTTCCTCTTCTTATAAGGACATCTGTCATTGGATTAGGTCCCACCTGTATAACCTCCTTTTACCTTATTTATCTCTTTAAAGGCCCTGTATCTAAATTCAGTCACATTCTGAGGTACTGGGAGTTAGGATTCAATATATGAGTTTTGGGGAGAAACAGTTCAGCTCATAATAGTCACTGTTGTATATACCCAGTATCTGGAACATTGTAGGCATTCATAAATATGTGATGAATTATATCTTATTTTAGAATTATTATCTTAATAATAATTATATCAAAGGGTGATGTCTCATTTACAACTCCAAGTATATTGATTCCTGGATGATCCAGGGTTTGAGCCATGGGTTCAGCTTCCTTTTCAATAGATAAAACATTAAGTGGCAGTAGGCTTCTTTATTACCAAGATTCAAAGATTACTCTAGGTGAAGATGTTACTATTTATTACCGAGATTCAAAGATTACCGTAGGTGAAGATGTTACTAACTCTTGAAATCTTCCATTAACACTCCATTTTTAGAGCAGGTTTCTAAAGTTTGAGCATTGGTCTATTTTGAATAATAGATTGAACCATATACCCTCATAGTTAAAGTTATATCCTGAGAGTGCATTCATTAACTCTACTAGATACTTTGTAATTTTAATTTTTACTTTGAATTTATTTGAATTTATTCATATGGCCCTCTTTGGTCATTATACTGATCCTTTGAAGCTGCCAATACAAGCCCTAATTATACTCAATTTTCAGTTGGGTAATCTCTTTTTAACATAAACCTGGTCAGATCAGTGCCCTGCTTAAAACTCATCTATGTTTCCCATTGCTTTTCAAATGAAAGCCATAATCCTCACCACATAGTCTATGATGCCCTGAATGCTCTCATTTACCTCACTGGGCTCTTGGCCTGCCATTCTCTCTCCTGTCCCTTGATCATTCCAAGTGTTACAGCTTTTTAGTATGTGCTGTTATCTCTGTCGGGAAATCTGTCCTTCCATCTCTTCTCATCCTACATTCATCTAGGTTATACAATATTTTCTTAAGACAACTTTTTGAGATATCTCCCCTTCCCTCAAACTAGTTGCTATGTTCCATTGGTCTGGGCTGCCTTAGCTGCTGCGAATTCTCCTGCATCCTTTACAACACTTTGATACTTTCAATTATTAACTTAAATACATATGTTTGACTAATGCATGCCTCCATGTTAGAATGTCAACACCACGTGGGAGTTACTGGGTCTCTTTTTGTTCACTGCTGTATCTCCAGGGCTTATCTACTTGAACACTTAGTTGGTGCTCAATGAATTGCTGTTGATGGAAAATAAATCTGGCAGTCACGGAAACATTAATTTACTCATTGGTAATTCCAAAATGGTAAGAAGATTGAAACGCCAGTCTCTCAATTCCATTGTGCTCTCTGACATGGTTATAAATAGTTAATTTTGGGGAGACTATGAAACCTAAGTAAGATTTTAAAACTAACAATAAATCAACTATAATGAATTCAAAATTTTAACTTACCTGCACTGATCATCAATTCAATGGGAAAGCTCTATTACACATGACCCATGATTTTCCCCTAAGTTTACATTTTACCTCTTTATCTTTTACTGGGGTGGGGGGAATAAGATGAACGAAATTAAAATTCTCATTCTCAGTGATTTCAGTGGCAAAACTCAACATAACCTTAAAAGATTTTACAGAAGAAATCTACTGTTATTCTCACTATGTACATGAATCACCCAAGAATGCCAAGTACTTTTATAAAAGCTAAGGAAGGGCTTTACTGGTGGCGCAGTGGTTGAGAGTCCGCCTGCCGATGCAGGGGACACGGGTTCGTGCCCTGGTCTGGGAAGATCCCACATGCCGCGGAGCGGCTGGGCCCATGAGCCATGACCGCTGGGCCTGCGCATCCGGAGCCTGTGCTCCGCAACGGGAGAAGCCACAACAGGGAGAGGCCCGCGTACTGCAAAAAAAAAAA
>NW_020172818.1:855782-864810 GCF_003031525.2 Neophocaena asiaeorientalis asiaeorientalis
ACCAAAAAAGGGAGAGGCCCGGTTACTGAAAAAAAAAAAAAAAAAAAAAAGCTAAGGAAAAATCCTACTTGGAGTGTAGATGCATATGAATGACAAAACTAGTCCCAAAATAGTATGTCATTGCTAATCATTACAAATCTACTACCTGCCTGCAATGCTGTGAAAACTATCCATTTCATGTTTCTTTCCTCCCGAAGAGATCTTGAAAAAGTAAAATAAAAGCTTCAAGCTTAATTGGGTGACAGTGAAAAGGCAGAGAATTATTGTTTAAAGCTGAGTTTTCAATAAAGCCAGTGGGATAACTGGAAAAAATGACATATTGTACCTTCCCTCAAGCTGACATTTAGTTATTAATGAAGGTTCAGAATACCTCTTAGTTGTTTATTTAAACTCATTGCCAAATCTCTAGACACTGACACTGCAGATCTCACCCACAGCTGCCTTTCACTACCAGTAAACAAGAGCTTTGACCCTTCAGATTAAAAGAAGCAAAACAGCAAACACACTTGAGCTTGCCTCCAAAGCTTAATAGGGCTGAGTTTAGAACAGGCACCTTTTGCCAAGTTTATCAAACGCCTCTTGCTGTATTGTAAGTCAGTGGGCTGTTCCTCAATCAGTGACACAGATGAGAATATGGTGTATATGTGAGTGGTGGGGGAAAGTACTGCACTGTGGAGAAAAGTGAGTTTTGGAGATTAGGTATAAATGAAATAGATATGTCCGATATAGTAAATAATATGTAGTTAATCTATACCTAAAAATCTGATTTTTAATTCAAGTTAAAAAGTGTCTAACTTTCTTCACTCACAGCAAGTTGGTTGGAATAAGTTTTAGGATGTTCCATCTTTCTTAGCATTTTAATGAGTCATTCCTGGAAACCAACCCATCAATAATCATCAAAAAATCCTCAAATTAAAAGTGATCTATACTTTACCTTGGGTGTAGAAGTAATAATATAGAATCCCTCAGTCACTCTCCCTCTCCTTCTCCCTCTCTCTCTCTCTCTCTCTCACACACACACACACACCAAGGGTGAAGGACAGATAAACTATATATTTTTTTTCCAGTTGTTGAGGCCATCTCTACTTAAGAATCAAAATAGTTAAAATCAAAGTAAATAAAACATTAACAAAATTTGATATTGGCTAAACAGAATAGAATCCATCAATATCTATATAGTATCATCTAAGGAATATATTCAACAACTATATATGAAGCACCTCCTGTATATCAGACAAGGAGACAAAAGAAGCACATGGTATGGTAGGATGAGCTTAGGTTTTAGAGTCTGGCAGTTTTACAACATAGGCCCTGCCTTTTCCTGGTTCTATAACAGTGAGAAAATTGTGGCCCTCCATCTTCTCATCTGTAAAATGGGAATAATAAGAGTATCTATCACCAGTAATAATTGTAAATATGAAAAAGTTACGTGTGCAAGGACATTGCCCTGTGCTTCGTCACAGATGATGCACAAGTAGAAAATTTTCATTTTTCCTTCTTAGATACTAGGATGCAATGAAGACCCTGTCCCTGAGGTCAAGTAGGTCTATAAGTAGGAGGGCGGAGGGGGAAGTAGAAATACATATTACAATATGAAATGCAGATGCCATAGTAAAAGTATTTACAAAATTTCCACAGAGCAAGGTCAAGCATAAATCTTTCTGAATGGGTTATATAAGAAGAGTTAAGGTGGGCGCATGTTGCAGAACTGTCCCTTGAAGGACGAAAGAGTTAAATAAATAATTATTTACCATCTATTGTGTACAAGGTTGTATGCCAGGATGCTACAAAAGCATAAAAATGGCTTATACATTGCTGGTGTGATCATAAATTGGTATAATCACTTGAGAAAGTAGCATGGAAGAAAGTAGTAATATTGAAAAAGATGTGTGATTCAGTGTCTAAAAAAGAATTTCCTTTATAGGAATTTGCCCTAGAGAAACTCTCCCACAGAGAAGTAAAAGGAGATTCAATACAGCAGTTTTTAAAGTGTCTAGTGAGAGGTGTGAAGTCACTTGAGGATTTTGAATAGGTTAATGACACAATACGACGTACATTTTAAAAGGATCCATCTGACTACATTGAGAATAGGTTTTGGGAGTCTCCAAGGAGGTCACATGTAGACCAGTTGGAAGACTGTTTAATAATCCAGGTGAGACATGTGGTACCTTGGTCTGGGGGTGGAGGTAACAGTAGAGATAGTGGGAAGTAGATGGATTCTGGATATATTTTGAAGATACAGCCAATGATATTCACATTGTGGTAAATTCATACAATGACAGTATTCAACAGTTAAAAAGAATGAAGTAGGCTGATAATCTGAAGATTCTAGAAATCTCAAAAATAATGAACACCAAAACTAATATATATAATAATTCTATTCTCTGATAGAATTTATGTGAATCAAGAAACCCCTCACAATACTATATATGGATAGATACATGTCTATACAGTTTTAAAATGGATTACAAGGATACACAATAAATTCACTGAGTGATCTTACCTATGGGCAGAGTAGAAAGGGAGAAGAAATTAGACTGGAAAGAAGGAAAAAAAATGATTTCAACTATATGTTATATTTTATATCTTAAAAAAATTGAAAAATTGTTAATAAATGTTATGAGGGCAGCTATGTAGTGTGTATACAAGTAGTTTGCCACATTTCTTTTCTACTTTTTAAGAAAATTTAAAAAAAAGAATATAGTGATAAATAAGGCTAAATCCCTATAATCACTTAGGGATCTATAAATACAAGGCAATTCATCTTACGGGACATCTGGAAACTATTTTTAAATGCTATGAGGGTTGAAAATGTGACCTGATCAAATGTGACTGGGAGGGAAAAGGGCAGGTTTTAGGTGGTTCTAAATATTTGATAATATTTCAAAAGGTAAAAATGCAAGAGAGTAATTGTGTCAGAATGAAAACAAGAGGAAAGACAGGAAACCACAGGCCAACTTTTGAAAAGAGGCTTGACTTTCAGTTTATAGAATTTAGACCCAATTGATGAAGGCTCTCTACCCACATCCCTCCCTCTAAAAAGAGAGAGCTGATTTCTATCACTGCCACTGTAAGATAATACTGTACAGCAAATGTTTTTAAAAATGCATCCATTGGAGCATTTTTATTAAAAGAATTTATTATGGTTGTAGATACCAAGAGATACTGGGAAAAAAACATTAAAAATAGATAGCACTAACTTTTTGTTAACCAAGGAGTACGATATATGAAAGTTTGAAATCTTAAGATTTTCAGAGAACAAAATTGAGCTGAAAGAGCTCAATCTGAGTGTTCCACTAGGTTTAAGCTAAAAGAATTATGTGGTAATTTGATGATCATCTCAGGAATTGACTTCTAAATCTGCAGGCTATTAAGTGTAACCCAGGCAGCAATTCAAGATCAAGTTTAAAGCATGTGAAATACTTGGAGTGAAGTGAATGTTTGAGCAAGCTGGTTAAACAAGGATATTGATGCAGGTTGCCTCCCACCCATATAGTAAATATCACCACCACCCCCATCGCTACCTCCACAAACAGACTACCCTCTCCCTGTGAAACACTCATTGCTCAGCCTTGGGTACTGCTGGCAAGTTCAGCAGTCAAACTGAAGGTTAGGAATGTGAGGTATTATCATTTAGAAGTCTGGTTTACAAAAATTAATGGACACACAACTCACTTCTTTCACCAGTATCCCAACCAGAGGAGTTGTAATATGCTTTAAAGGGCATGAAAAACAACTGTGCTACTGAAGCTTTGTCTCAGTTTCTGAATCTTTATATCCATGTGGCATTAATTTATCACTTCTTTTTATATATGCTTAATATTCTGACAAATCGCTTGATAAACTCGAATGCTAACAAACAACAATAAGGTAGAATGAGGTACCGATACCGTGCAATGATGTGGTGCCTGCAACTTCAGACCTGAGTTTTTAGATTTTTCCTCCCTCAGCAGATCCTTTGTATAAAAAGATCTGATACAGGGCTTCCCTGGTGGCGCAGTGGTTGAGGGTCCGCCTGCCGATGCAGGGGACACGGGTTCGTGCCCCGGTCCGGGAGGATCCCACATGCCGCGGAGTGGCTGGGCCCGTGAGCGATGGCCGCTGAGCCTGCACGTCCGGAGCCTGTGCTCCGCAACGGGAGAGGCCACAACAGTGAGAGGCCCGTGTACCACACACACAAAAAAAAGACCTGATACAAATATTTTATTTCAGTAAATTATCCTTATATTTACTATATAGTTATTTAAACCTTGTTGATAATTAATGGCCAAGGGAGCTAGAAAGCAGGAGTATTTTGTATTATTCTTTTTAGTAATTGTCTCTGAATGCCCATCACCATTTATTTGTCATAGCTGGACTTTGTCTATAAATAGCTCTGTGAAAAGATGGACAGTATTCAAGGCTTGTTGGCATGGAATCAATACGTAGCAAAAGGAACCATCTGAATCAATTACATTGTCCCTGGCAGGGTTACCATGGAAGCCCTAGCTCCTCATTCCACCTTACGTCTCCTGTCTGGGTAGTATTCTCTGCGTATCTTTAATTAGAATAGATGCAATTTATTTAGTAATGGAAAGCTTACTTTAGTGAGTTCTGTGAAGGTGTCAGACAGAATTCAACCAGCCATGCATATTCAGAGAAGACTAATGTGAAAATGCAAATGCTTCTTCTAATTTAATTCCTTACTTTTAAAAAGGGCTCTCCAATCTTGGAAGGTAGCTTCCTTTGATGGTAAAGAAATTACGTTTGATACTCCATCTTTACTCAGACACAAAAGCAGTAGTTCTTAAAATAACCTCTTCTGCTGTGGATATAATAATCTGCTATATGCGATTATTCAGTTACTCTGGCATTTCTTAGTGTTAATCTTGCCTGCAACAGCTTTGCTTTGGACATAAACCTCAGGGCCAAACATGAATAATTACTGAGTTGCACTGTGTGCCTGGCCTTGTGGGGAGATAAAGACACACACCTGTTTTCCAGGCATGAACGAACAAGCTGCGGAGAAAAAGGAAAATAGGCAAATCTAACACAGAATAAGCTTCATAGTGCAGGTCTGCAGGGGATGCTTTAACTAAACAGAGGAAGAGCCAGAAATTCAGCAAGACGTGGTGGATGGGGACATGTAGAACGCACTTTACTGGGCAAGGTGTGCTTGAGATGAATCTAGAAGGATAGGCTGTAACTGGCTAGACAGATGAGGTGTGGGAAGGAAAAATGGCCAGAAAGAAAATTATATGAAAATACAGGGATTACTTGAAAGACCAGGATGCGTCTGAGAAACTACAGATATACAGGCTGTCAGGACTGGAGAAATGCTTTGTATGGTCTAGCATCGAAGCTGGACACAGATCATGAAAGAACTTGCATAATACCGTCCTCAGGTTCTCGGTTTTATTTTGAAGGCAGTGATTCTGAAATACTTCTGCTTTAAGAAAAAGTAACATGTTGCCATGTGGGAAGAAGTATACTAGTTTTTTTTTTTTAACATTCTTATTGGAGTATAATTGCTTTACAATATTGTGTTAGTTTCTGCTGTATAACAAAGTGAATCAGCTATATGTATACATATATCCCCATATCCCCTCCCTCTTGTGTCTCCCTCCCACCCTCCTGATCCCACCCCTCTAGATGTTCACAAAGCACCAAGCTGATCTTCCCATGCGATGCAGCTGCTTCCTACTAGCTATCTATTTTACATTTGGTAGTGTATATATGTTAAGGCTATTCTCTCATTGCGTCCCAGCTTACCCTTCCCCCCTTCCCGTGTCCTCAAGTCCATTCTCTATGTCTGCGTCTTTATTCCGGTCTTGCTCCTACGTTCATCAGAACCATTTTTTCTTAAGATTCCATATATATCAAAAGATTCACATATATATCAAAAGATTCCACCTTTTGATTCCATATTTATGTGTTAGCATATGGTATTTGTTTTTCTCTTTCTGACTTACTTCACTCTGTATGACAGACTCTATGTCCATCCACCTCACTACAGATAACGCAATTTTGTTTCTTTTTATGGCTGAGGAATATTCCATTGTATATATGTGCCACATCTTCTTTATCCATTCATCTGTCCATGGACACTTAGGTTGCTTCCATGTCCTGGCTATTCTAAATAGAGCTACAATGAACATTGTGGTACATGACTCTTTTTGAATTATGCGTTTCTCCGGGTATATGCCCAGTAGCATACAGGTGTTTTATCTCCCTAGGTAGGTTTATTCCTAGTTATTTTATTCTTCTTATTGCAATGGTAAATAGGAGTGTTTCCTTAATTTCTCTTTCAGATTTTTCCTCATTAGTATATAGGAATGCAAGAGATTTCTGTGCATTAATTTTGTATCCTACTACTTTACCAAATTCATTGATGAGCTCTAATAGTTTTCTGGTAGCATCTTTAGGATTCTCTGTGTATAGTTAGTATCATATCATCTGCAAACAGTGACAGCTGTATTTCTTCTTTTCCGATTTGGCTTCCTTTTATTTCTTATTCTTCTCTGATTGCTGTGGTTAAAACTTCCAAAACTATGTTGAATAATAGTGGTGAGAGTGGGCATCTTTGTCTTGTTCCTGATTTTAGAGGAAATGGTTTCAGTTTTTCCCCACTGAGAATGATGCTGGCTGTGAGTTTGTCATATATGACCTTTATTATGTTAAGTTCCCTCTATGCCTACTTTCTGGAGAGTTTTTATCATAAATGGGTGTTGAATTTCGTGGAAAGCTTTTTCTGCATCTTTTGAGATTATCATATGGCTTTTATCCTTCGGTTTGTTAATATGGTGTATCACATCAATGGATTTGCATATATTGAAGAATCCTTAGAAGCATACTAGTTTTAGCAAAATTTTTCAAGTGGCAAATTTTTGGCAATGTTATTGTTTCAAACTCTTTTACACTTAAAATTGTTATCTATAACAAAAATTTTGAAAGAAGAAAAATAAGTTGGACAATAATAATTTGGACAGAAGTTATATCTGTACTTTTAGTGAAAAGTACACAAAAATTTTCCCCAGGGATTAAGCTATTCCTGAGTAGAAGCTAGAAGCCGAAGGATTAGACTGATTTCAAGGAGATGAGATACCCTGGCTACCTGTTTCTTTGTTTTTGGAATCCCTCCTCCCTCGGGGGGACACTCTGACTTGGCAGGTGAAATACCTTTTAGAATGTGGGACTTTTTCACTCCCCCACACTCTATTGAGAAGGCTAATAATTGTAATTATTTAATACACAATAAAATGCCCTACACTGGACCTAAGCCCTCTGCATACATTTCCCATGTTACCTTTACCACTCCACTGTGGGGGCATTGTAAGTCCCTCAGTTTATAGATGAAGAAACTGAGGCTCAGAAAATACAAATCAATGGCCCAAGGTCAATGGGCCACCCTAGCTGAGAAGAGGTGAACTGGTATTTCAGCCCAGGCTGGTTTTACTTCAGAGCGCTATTCTTATTCCACTGTGGAGGGGCTCAGCTTCCACAGACATTCTTGGATGCAGTCAGGTACCCATGTACCACCCTGTTAGACTATATGACTCAGGGTGAGACAGACTGTAAAAGAAAACAAACATAAAAGGCTACATTCTGTGGTCTTTATGACTAATATACCTCCAGAAACTTCTGTTTTGAATACTTGAGTAACCCATCTGCAAGCTGTTGGGAAATTTAAATCTGCATGAAGTTTACTACACTCTTTAAGTTAACACACTGCTTTCCGTTCCCCATCACCTCTGAATTCTGTACCACTTCTTTTGTGTGTACAATGTGTAAGGAAAAAAAAGAACATAAAATAAGCTGTATTTCTACTGTCGCTAGGGCACTGTACAATCCTGAGGTAAACATGTTGTGGGCAAGTGGTTCTATCGCATTTACAAAAGGAAAACAGAATTAGCCTTGATGGTATAAATAACTCCAAGAGATGCTCTCCATGGTAGTGCTCGCCAGATGTGAATGGTGGATAGGCCTGGGGCTCTCTGCCCAACCATTTCACCAGGCTGCACTCCTTTGCCAGGAAGCCAAAGCTAATATATCCAATGTCTCCCTCATGTCAGCCTGGCTCACAGGGAATGTCAAATGGGCATTAATCCAATCCCTCACTTTATATGAGATACATTTATTATCCTCATGTCAATAATGAAAAGGCCACTCCCTGATGAAAATAAGCTGCCGTCATTGTTTACAACAATCTATTAAGGTATCATGTACATACCATACAATTCATTTATTGTTTTCTTTTTAACATCTTTATTGGAGTATAACTGCTTTACAATGGTGTGTTAGTCTCCGCTTTATAACAAAGTGAATCAGTTATACAAATACATATGTCCCCATAAGTTCACTACACATAACTCAATTTCATTTCTTTTTATGGCTGAGTAATATTCACTGTATGTATGTGCCACATCTTCTTTATCCATTCATCTGCTGATGGACACTTAGCTTGCTTCCATGTCCTAGCTATTGTAAATAGAGCTGCAACGAACATTTTCATACATGTCTCTTTTTGAATTATGGTTTCCTCAGGGTATATGCCCAGAGATATTGAGCTGCTTGTAAATATTGGGGGTTAATCCTTTGTCAGTTGCTTCATAGGCAAATATTTTCTCCCATTCTGAGGGTTGTCTTTTGGTCTTGTTTATGGTTTCCTTTGCTGTGCAAAAGCTTTGAAGTTTCATTAGGTCCCATTTGTTTATTTTTGTTTTTATTTCCATTTCTCTAGGAGGTGGGTCAAAAAGGATCTTGCTGTGATTTATGTCATAGAGTGTTCTGCCTATGTTTTCCTCTAAGAGTTTGATAGTGTCTGGTCTTACATTTAGGTCTTTAATCTATTTTGAGTTTATTTTTGTGTATGCTGTTAGGGAGTGTTCTAATTTCATACTTTTACGTATGCTTGTCCAGTTTTCCCAGCACCATTTATTGAAGAGGCTATCTTTTCTCCATTGTATATTCTTGCCTCCTTTATCTAACAGAGGTGACCATACGTGCCTGGATTTATCTCTGGGCTTTCTATCCTGTTCCACTGATCTAT
>NW_020172818.1:864820-939076 GCF_003031525.2 Neophocaena asiaeorientalis asiaeorientalis
GACTGATACTGGCCTGTAGTTTTCTTTCTTTGTAACATCTTTGTCTGGTTTTGGTATCAGGGTGATGGTGGCCTCATAGAATGGGTTTGGGAGTGTTCCTGCCTCTGCTCTATTTTGGAAGACTTTGAGAAGGATAGGTGTTAATAGTAATCTCTCATGATCCTTTGTATTTCTGCAGTGTCAGTTGTTACATCTCCTTTTTCATTTCTAATTCTGTTGATTTGAGACTTCTCCCTATTTTCTTGGTGAGTCTGGCTAATGGTTTATCAATTTTGTTTATATTCTCAAAGAACAAGGTTTTACTTTTATTGATCTTTGCTATCACTCCCTTCATTTCTTTTTCATTTATTTCTGATCTGATCTTTATGATTTCTTTCCATATGCTCACTTCGGGTGTTTTTTGTTCTTTTTTCTCTAATTGCTTTAGAGGTTAGGTTAGGTTGTTTATTTGAGACGTTTCTTGTTCCTTAAGGTAGGATTGTATTGCTATAAACTTCCCTCTTAGAACTGCTTTTACTGCATCCCATAGGTTTTTGGGTCGTCAGGTTTTGATTGTCATTTGTTTCTTGGTATTTTTTGATTTCCTCTTTGATTTCTTCAGTGATCTCTTGGTTATTAAGTAGTGGATTGTTTAGCCTCCATGTGTTTGTATTTTTTACAGATTTTTTTCCTGTAATTGATATCTAGTCTCATAGCGTTGTGGTCACAAAAGATACTTGATATGATTTCAGTTTCCTTAAATTTTCCAAGGCTTGATTTGTGACCCAAGATATGATCCATCCTGGAGAATATTCCATAAGCACTTGAGAAGAAAGTGTATTCTGTTGTTTTTGGATGGAATGTCCTACAAATATCACTTAAGTCCATCTCGTTTAAAGTATCATTTAAAGCTTGTGTTTCCTTATTTATTTTCATTTTGGATGATCTGTCCATTGGTGAAAGTGGGACGTTAAAGTCCCCTACTATGATTGTGTTATTGTCAACTTCCCCTTTTATGGCTGTTAGTATTTGCCTTATGTATTGAGATGCTCCTACGTTGGGTGCATAAATATTTACAATTGTTATATCTTCTTCTTGGATCGATCCCTTCATCATTATGTAGTGTCCTTCTTTGTCTCTTGTAATAGTCTTTATTTTAAAGTCTCTTTTGTCTGATATGAGAATTGCTACCCCAGCTTTCTTTTGATTTCCATTTGCATGGAGTATCTTTTTCCATTCCCTCACTTTCAGTCTGTATGTGTTCCTAAGTCTGAAGTTGATCTCTTGTACACAGTATATATGCGGGTGTTGTTTTTGTATCCATTCAGCTAGTCTGTTTCTTTTGGTTGGACCACTTAATCCATTTACATTAAAGTAATTATCGAAATGTATGTTCCTATTACCATTTTCTTAATTGTTTTGGGTTTGTTATTGTAGGTCTTTTCCTTCTCCTGTATTTCCTGCCTAGAGAAGTTCCTTTAGCATTTGTTGTAAAGCTGGTTTGGTGGTGCTGAATTCTCTTAGCTTTTGCTTATCTGTAAAAGTTTTAATTTCTCCAAATCTGAGTGAGATCCTTGCTGGGCAGAGTAATCTTGGGTGTAGGTTTTTCTCCTTCATCAGTTTAAATATGTCCTGCCACTCCCTTCTGGCTTGCAGAGTTTCTGCTGAAAGATCAGCTGTTAACCTTGTGGGGATTCCCTTGTGTGTTATTTGTTGGTTTTCCCTTGCTTTTAATATTTTTTCTTTATATTTACTTTTTGACAGTTTGATTAATATGTGTCTTGGCGTGTTTCTCCTTGGATTTATCCTGTATGGGACTCTCTGTGCTTCCTGGACTTGATTAACTATTTCCTTTCCCATATTAGGGGAATTTTCAACTATAATCTCTTCAAATATTTTCTCAGTCCCTTTCTTTTTCTCTTCTTCTTCTGGGACCCCTATAACTCGAATGTTGGTGTGTTTAATGTTGTCCCAGAGGTCTCTGAGATTGTTCTCAATTCTTTTCATTCTTTTTTCTTTATTCTGCTCTGCAGTAGTTATTTCCACTATTTTATCTTGCAGGTCACTTATCCATTCTCCTGCCTCAGTTATTCTGCTGTTGATCCCTTCTAGAGAATTTTTAATTTCACTCATTGTGTTGGTCATCACTGTTTGTTTTCTCTTTAGGTCTTCTAGGTCCTTGTTAAACGTTTCTTGTATTTTCTGTATTCTATTTTCAAGATTTTGGATCATCTTTACTATCATTACTCTGAATTATTTTTCAGGTAGACTGCCTATTTCCTCTTCATTTTTTAGGTGTGGTGGGTTTTTGCCTTGCTCCTTCATCTGCCATGTGTTTTTCTTTCTTCTCATTTTGCCTAACTTACTGTGTTTTGGGTCTCCTTTTTGCAGGCTGCAGGTTCGTAGTTCCCGTTGTTTTTGGTTTCTGCACCCAGTGGTAAGGTTTGTTCAGTGGGTTGTGTTTGCTTCCTAGTGGAGGGGACTAGTGCCTGTGTTCTGGTGGATGAGGCTGGATCTTGCCTTTCTGGTGGGGAAGTCAACGTCTGGTGGTGTGTTTTGGGGTGTCTTTGGCCTTATTATGATTTTAGGCAGCTTCTCTGCTAATGGATGGGGCTGTGTTCCTGTCTTGCTAGTTGTTTTGCATAGGGTGTCCAGCACTGTAGCTTGCCGGTCGTTGTGTAAAGCTGGGTCTTGGCATTGAGATGGAGATCTCTGGGAGATTTTTGCCGTTTGATATTATGTGGAGCTGGGAAGTCTCTTGTGGACCAGTGTCCTGAACTTGGCTCTCCCACCTCAGAGGCACAGCCCTGGCGCCTGGCTGGAGTACCAAGAGCTTGTCATCCCCGTGGCTCAGAAAAAAGGGAGATGAAAGAAAGAAAGAAAGAAGATAAAATAAAATAAAATGTTATTATAATAAAAAATTTTTTTAAGTAATTTAAAAAAAACGGAGAGACAGAACCCTAGGACAAATGGTGAAAGCAAAGCTATACAGAAAAAGATCACACACAGAAGCATATACATACACACTCACAAAAAGGGAAAAAAATATATATATCATTGCTCCCAAAGTCCACCTACTCAATTTGGGATGATTCGTTGTCTCTTCAGGTATTCCACAGATGCAGCGTACATCAAGTTGATTGTGGAGATTTAATCCGTGGCTCCTGAGGCCGCTGGGAGAGATTTCTCTTTCTCTTCTTTGTTCGCACAGCTCCAGGGGTTCAGCTTTGGGTTTGGTCCTGCTTCTGCGTGTAGGTCGCCTGAGGGCGTCTGTTCTTCGCTCAGACAGGACGGGGTTAAAGGAGCCACTGATTTGGCGGCTCTGGCTCACTCAGGATGGGGGGAGGGAGGGGCACGGAGTGCGGGGCGGGCCTGCGGCGGCAGAGGCCGGCGTGACGTTGCACCAGCCTGAGGTGTGCCGTGCGTTCTCCCTGGGAAGTTGTCCCTGGATCCCGGGACCCTGGCAGTGGCGGGCTGCACAGGCTACCCAGAAGGGAGGTGTGGAGAGTGACCTGTGCCTGCACACAGGCTTCTTGGTGGTGGCAGCAGCAGCCTTAGCATCCCATGCCCGTCTCTAGGGTCCGAGCTTTTAGCCGCGGCTCGCGCCTGTCTCTGGAGCTCCTTTAAGCAGCGCTTTGAATCCCCTCTCCTCGCGCACCAGGAAACAAAGAGGTAAGAAAAAGTCTCTTGCCTCTTCGGCAGCTCCAGACTTTTCCCCGGACTTCCTCCCGGCTAGCTGTGGCCTCTTGGCCTGGTGAGTGCTGGTTGGCGCCGATCCTCTGTGCGGGAATCTCTCCGCTTTGCCCTCCGCACCCCTGTGGCTGCGCTCTCCTCCGTGGCTCCGAAGCTTCCCCCCTCCACCACCCGCAGTCTCCGCCCGCGAAGGGGCTTCCTAGTGTGTGGAAATCTTTCCTCTTTCACGGCTCCCTCCCACTGGTGCAGGTCCTGTCCCTATTCTTTTGTCTCTGTTTTTTCTTTTGCCCTACCCGGGTACGTGGGGAGTTTCTTGTCTTTTGGGAGGCCTGAGGTCTTCTGCCAGCGTTCAGTAGGTGTTCTGTAGGAGCTGTTCCACATGTAGATGTATTTCTGGTGTATTTGTGGGGAGGAAGGTGATGTCTTACTCTTCTGCCATCTTGAAGCTCCTCCAATTCATTTATTGTTGCCTTCCTGTTTTTACCTTGTAGTAAGCTCACCAATCAGGGTCGGTCATACAGGGCTACCTTAGCAAGTGCCCCCTGGGTATTTTTAATATCTGTGCAGCAATGTTTTCTCATGTATTACTTATGTAATCCTCAAAATAACCCTGTGACGTATTTGTATTAATGCTAGTATTGGTTTTAGTCTAAAAATGAAAAAACAAACTTTCCTGAAGGTTAACTGACTTGCCCAGAGTTACACTGGGCCAGAGCCTGGCCATGGACCTCAGTCTTCTGGCTTGTGTCCCTTGATCTTTCTCTTCAGTCACACTGATACCAGGATTATGTGACAGTGTGCGATGGGACAGAGACAGTTCCCCAAAGGAAAACCCAGCTTCTCTTATCAAAAGAAAATAATACAGATACCGAGAAGAACCAAACACTAGATGTCCATCATACAAACCTCGGTAGGTCCCCCACACCATCTTGACTGCAAGTTGTGTTCAATTGGCTACTCTTTCTATCTCTACTTTCTAAATTTCACCAAAAATTTCTTTTATCACATCTTTGTATTTTAAGGATGTTCTCATAGCCTTATTTGCCACTAGGAGACTTGTTCTTCAATATAATCTATTTACTGAGCCATTTTATCTACTACATTAAGACCAATTAATGAAGAAATTAAATTACTTGTTATGCCCAGTAATCTGGTAGGCTTGCATTCACTTAAATTGAATCCTCTCAACACAACCATACATTTTCAGAAGTTGTGTCCTTTTTACCTGGGAGCCTGCCAACTTGGCAACAAGAGGTGCCAGGCAAACTTGATTAAAGCTGTTGTATTCACTCTTGAACATTTTGGAATAACCAGTATTTGGAGAACTGAACACAAAAGCTGATATCTGCCTGATAACTACTATCTAGTTGTTCCTATGGTAGCCCCTTGCGATTGTTTTGTTCCTACTTCCTGTAGTTTTTTTGTGATCAAAGAATGAGATTTCATGAATTTACTACAATTAAGCATCCCCTTTGACAAAAATTCTTAATGCTGAGAGTTAAATCTGTTATCATAAAACCAAATCAGTGTCTTTTCCCACTTCTAGTTGCAGATATTAGCTGAGTAGCCCCAAACAGAGTAGAACCTTATGATTACCTTTTAAAAACCTACCTGCTGTGATCTTTAATGCATAAAACAGAACTGAGTGATAACTGATGCTGTTTCTCAGAGAAAAGCAAGGTATTTATTGCGACTGAGCTGGAAAACTCAAAAAAGAACTCTATCCAATTTGATTCATTAAGCACATATTAACTTTAAAGAAAAATAATTTTAAGATAAAATTAAGAAACACATAGGTAGAGATTTATTCTTGTATAAGTGAGATTAGAATCTGTTTATCATTTGGGTTTCTGGTAAATGTGAAGACCCCTTGTGAGGCAGGCTGTAGTATAATGCATGTGCTTCTGGCTGGCTGAACTCTTCAATATGTTGATGCCTGCTGTCACATTCAAATAACTCTCATTACACGGAAGTGACCATCAATCAAACCTTCTTCTGAATTTTGTTGCTAGCCTATTTGAATTCATAAAAAATGAAAAATGGCAGAAGGAGATAGGCATTATGTTTATTTAAAATGACACCTTTCTTTTAAGTTTTAAGGGCCATTCAGATATCCTTCCATTTCCAAAGCTTAAACATCCTAATTATTAATTTTATTAGAGCTGTTTTGACCTTTGTATTATCACAAGGGTTAGTCTACATAAACTCTGTTATAAGCTTTGGCCTTTTAGATTATGAATTTGGATATTAGGGATCAGTATTTAGATTCATGTAATATGATCAGCCTCCTGAAATCATAGTGCTTTCAATCACATTTCCTTCTATAACAATCCATAAACCTGGGGCCAATCTCTCCTATACCCTCCCAGCTCCCAAGATACTACATATAGTAACAGCTAACATTTTGTGAAAATTTACTGTGTGCCAGGCACAAAGCTAATACTTCATCCAAATTATTTGATGTAATTCTCCTTATGAGGGAGGTATTGTTAGTATCCCTAGTTTTTATAAGGAGTAAATAGATGAAGAGAAACTAGGTATCATGCCCAATGTTACAGAGATAGTATGTGGTAGAGTCAGGACCTAGTAAGCTAAATCCTATTTTCTAGTCTTTCCCCAGAAGGACCTGTTATCTACTGGTTTCTCATACACCAAACTCATTCTCATTCCAGCTTATCACTAGTAAATTCATGAAATTGTGACGTGTTGACCTTTTTGTTTAGAATGTTTTCTCTCTTTTACCGTCTCATTTTTCCAACCCCATAAATGCCTCAAAGCTCAGCACAAGTCTCACCTTCATGGTGAAGCTCATTCCAACATTTCATTCCTGTCCCTAAAATTTTTTAAAGACACCCATTTTCAAAAGTCCAAACCTCTGAGCCTGGCATGGAAGACCCTTCATGATTTGGTCCCTACAAAACTCTAATTAAATCTCTGAACTGCCCTACTTGGCCTCCATCACTCTCCCCATCAATAAGCGAGCACACATTTTATATTCTATCCACACATTTTATATTCTATCCATACTTGTGAAACCTGCCCCTCCCACTACTCAAGGATTTTGCTCTGGAATTCTCCACTTTCTCTCCTGCATCACCAATTTTGTTTTTGGTTTTCTTCCCCTCTATGTTCATCTGAAAAGCTTTTCTTAACCTCACTTCTGCCTGCCTCTGTTCCTTCCTCCAAAGAGTTACCTAAGTACGTAGTCTCTAGTTTTTCTCTCCCGTCTCTCTCTCTCTAGCTCTCTCTGATCAGGGTTTTGCTCAGACCAATCTCCTCGGAATGCTCCTGTCAAGGTCACCAGTGGCTTCCATGTCGCTAAATCCAGTGACCTCGTGTCTGCTCATCAGTCATGCCAGTCACACTTCCTTCTTGGGCCTTCGTCGCCTCTACCCTGCAAACATTCCCCCTAGATATCCTGAATGGCTCACTGTCCCCCACCTTCAGAGCTTTATTCTTATATCATCTGCTTCACTAAACCTTCCCTGTCTATTTAAAATCAGAAAATTTCCTTGCTCTCAGCATACTCCAACCTCTTCCCTATTTCATTTTTCTCAATAGCAATTAGCACATAGGTTTTATACTTTACTGTATGTTTTTATGTTTTACTTTATAAAGAACTTCTTATTTTCTGTGAGTGTGTATACGTGTGTGTTTGTGTGTGTGTGTGTGTGTGTGTGTGTTACTTTGGTCTCTCTCCAAGAGAATAAAGTCCACACAGGCAGGAATTTCAGTCTATGTCTCTTACAGCTTCATATATCCAATATCTTAAAAAGCCCCTGGCACATCATGGACCCTCAATAAATAGCCCTTGAATGAATACTGAATTACGCAAAGTTCCTAAATGTGTCACATGGTTTGATATCCTTTTGCCATTTTTCTTACTGCTTCCTATGTCCTGAATACCCTTTGCTACCTGATGACCAGAATGCCTGGTCATCACTGAAGACTCAGCTTAAAGGCTGCCTTGTTCGTTTTTCATGTTAGGAATAACTTAGGTTAAGTTCTCCACTCTTTTCTCCCTGAGTATATGACTCTGGGCAGATAGCTTCATTACTCTAAGCTTTATTTTCTTCATTTGTAGAATAGGGATAATATTAGTTCTTACTTCTTAGGGTCATAGTGAGAATTAAATGAGATAGCACGTGAGATGCCTAAGCACTTATCTCAGTGCTTGAAACATCAAAAAATTTCAACAGGGCTTCCCTGGTGGCGCAGTGGTTGGGAGTCCGCCTTCCGATGCGGGTGACACGGGTTCGTGCCCCGATCCGGGAAGATCCCACATGCCGCGGAGCGGCTGGGCCCGTGGGCCATGGTCGCTGAGCCTGCGCGTCCGGAGCCTGTGCTCCGCAGCGGGAGAGGCCACAATGGTGAGAGGCCCGCGTACCACAAAAAAAAATTTTTTTTCAACAAATTATCATTATTATTCCATTCCTGATTCTTCTATACCTAAACCCTGGTAGAATTAACCATTCCACGTTTATCACACTTATGCCGTGTCCCTGCTAGATCGCTGGATCTCATAGAGGGCAAGAGGTGTGTCTTATTCATCTTGATAGCTTCATAACATAACTCGGCATAACATATAAAAGCCTGAATGTTAATATTAATAACCATCACATATTGAGTTTAATTTTGTACTATATACTGTGCTTAGAAGTCTACAAACATGATATCGTTTAATTCTCATAATACCCCATTGAAAAATACTTTAGAAAAAAATTTATACTTTAGGAGACTCAATCATGTAATCTTGCTTTCTCAGGATTACACAATTAGTGAGTGATAAAACTGGAACTAGAACTGAGGTCTACCTAATTCTAAAGTTTTACTCTGCATCACTTTGCTACAACCAGAAAGGATGGATGAATCGACAAATGAAGACTGTTCTTGGTCATTCCAAATTTACTCTCTTCTTATTATCTTAACCTATATAATCTGGAGCACATATAGACTATACTACAGTGTTTTACCAATTAACCAGATACTAGAAGTATTATATCAGTTTTTCTTTTATCTTAAAACTATAGGGCAAGAATCTTAGTTACACTGACACTATATGGGGCTCCTTTCTTCTCTAACAAAAACTGTTGACTACCTAGGAATGGTATAGGAAGTATAGTACCGTAACGAAATGCACAGGCTCTAGTACCAGACCGTTTGAGTCTACTTAGCCGCAGCACTGACTACTGTGTAATGCTAGTCAAATTACTTAACCTCCCTGGGTCTTAGTTACCACAACTGCAAAGTGAAGATAATATTTAAATAATAATTGGGCTTAGTAAAAGTGGTTAGCACATGTAAATTATTTAGAACATGTCTTGGCTTATAGTATGTGTCTTATATATTTTAGCTATTTTTCCTTTGGGTCTGTTTCTCTTATGTATATTAGACATGCTTTACTTAAGTAATTCGAGATGTCACTAGCAGAATAAGCTTTACCACAAATGTGAGCTTCATCCTCTTGTATTGTTCAGTCAATACTACTGTCATTGTAACTCACCATAATTTTTCTTCAGTGAAAACTTCTTAAATTCTAGTTACTTCCATAATACTCTCTTATACATTGTTTCCATTCATCACACTAACCTCAGCAGGTACCACTACCCCCATCAAAGTATACCTTACAGACTCTCATACTGACAATAAAGGAGCCTGGATTCAAACTCACATCTTTCTGAATTCAAATCTGGCCTTCTTTCTAACACCCAGGCTGACCAGTTTGAAATGGCATTTTATCTTAGCCTAGCAGGAGGTGTTGAGAGTTAAAAATATTTTTGTTTCAGAATCTCTGCCAGTTACAAACAATAGCTACAAGCCTGCTTGTGTAGGGAGTCTTTGGGGAATCGCTCGCATTTTTGCTATCTCGGATCAAATGGAGCAGACATGGAAAGATGTCAGATTGCGAATGTTCCCAATAGACTCTGTGTTTACAAGCTGGTAACAGCCTTGACTTTGCATATGTAGACTTAAAAATTTCCTGACAGGTAAAATGTAGCTCTGTGTCTTCTTTTAATAGGAATTCCTACACAGGTGCATTTCAACTACTGCACGCTCCTTGTGGAGCCATGGATTTCCATCATGTGTCTGCTTTTTGATACAGCTGCACTGGTTGGGAGACATTCTTATCAAAACCTTTTAGGAATGGTAAATGTTCTCCAAGTTGTAAAATGCTTCTGAAAATAAAATGTCTGACTTTTCCCAAAATGAGTATCCTGGCCCCAGCCTTGATCTTGACCACCATCATCATTTACCACCACCATCTTGTGAGCTCTTGAAAGGCAATGAGTATGTCAGATCTCTAGCATGCAGAACAATGCTTGGCTAAGGCCCTGATAAAGAGAATAAAACAAACATAGGCAGAAAAACAAAGTAAGCAAAATAAAACAAGATAGGCTAGGAGAGAGTGGGTAAAGCAGGTACAAGCAGGACAAAATAGGTATAAGAAGCCAGGTGACGAGTCTACTTCCGCAGTCCACTTTAGGGTAATTTTGCCAAAGTAAGACTTCATTTTTTGTGTGTGTTTGTTTATTTGAGGTATGATTGAGACACGGTAAACTGGAACCATCTCTCTTTTCTCTCTTATTCTTTCTTTTTCCCCCTGGATAAAGGCCAGGGATCGTGGAATCGGGATTGATTTTTTTCCCCCTCTTCATCTGTAGGCTTAAGACTTAGGTATTGGAGAGCAAAAGCGGGATTTTCTTCAACATTAGGATAAAAGCTGTCTTTCGGGGCTTCCCCGGTGGCGCAGTGGTTGGGAGTGCGCCTGCCGATGCAGGGGACGCGGGTTCATGCCCCGGGCCAGGAAGATCCCACATGCCGCGGAGTGGCTGGGCCCGTGGGCCATGGCCGCTGAGCCTGTGCGTCCGGAGCCTGTGCTCCGCAACGGGAGAGGCCCGCGTACCGCAAGCAAAAAAAAAAGCTGTCTTTTGTAGTTCAAGGGCTACCCGTGTAACATTCCTTTCACCACTTTCTTGAGCTGTCCAGCCCAAATACTTGTGGCACTCTCATGCTCTATGCCCTGGCAGTGACCCTGCAAGCACTAAAGCAAGAACCGTGAGCTCTCAAACCTCAGGGAGTTCCTTGTTTGCCCTCTGGCTTTGGTTTTTCTTCTAAAGACAAAGCTACAAGGGAGATTTCCATATGAGGTAGACAAACTGCTTAAATGGCTGAAATTTGGGAGGATTCATGATAATTTCATTGCAACGTAGCATCCTCTGCAGGTTGTGAACTAGAGTGCTTTAAAAAGTTTAAAAAGGGGTTGCTCTTTGCCAAACCAACCATGTAATATTTCCTTCTTTGTCACCCCTGGGTTAGCTGGCTGAGCATAACGTATTCACAAACAGCATTCAAACCCTGTATATTTGAGAGTACATTTAACCATTAAAAGAAATAGTGACTACATTTCTCTTAATAGATATGTGTGGAAAATTCAATTCCTAAGCCTCAAATTTGTTGCTTATATCAAAGGATTGTGTATTCATGATAGAATGGTCAAGCAACATGAACGTGGTTAGGTGTTTTACCCCAGACGATCACCTATTTATAGTTGACTTGGCCAGAATAATCACCATGAAAAAAAGAGCAGAATAATTTACATAAAAACTAACATTTGTTATTTCAGAGTGAGTATTCTTGAGTTTGTTAGATGGATGTGAGGTAGTTAAAACTGAGGTATGAATGTTTCCTTAATGAACACAAATACATTATCCAGATCTCAGGCTTGTAATTATTGCTAATCTGAATAATTTCTATTCTGAAGGTGTTTTAGATAAATGCTCACTGCCAAGATTAATAACCACAACAGAAACAGAATAAAGAGCTATTGGGTGAGAGAACAAAATAGAGTAAGAAACAAACTGCAGATCATTTCAAATCAATCAGACCTAAATGTGATGGAGAAAATACATCTGCTTCAGGAATGGAAAAGGTTTAATTTTTTTCAATATAATCTGGAAAATAAAGATAGTATTTATTGACGTATTTGAACTTTAGAGATAATCAGGGTAGTCCTTGGCCCCAAACACTTTAACATCTCCCTGTTGCTCACCATAAAGTCCTTAGGAGAACACTACCCTCTGTTTCGGTACAAACCTACCTTCCCAGCTTTCCCTTCCATCCTGGCACTCCTGCCAAATTCAACATGTCCTGTAATTACCCACCTTCTTACTTTTGCTGTGCTATCTTACATCCACTAGTAATGCCCTTTCCTGACTTTGTTCTTTGCAAAAGTCCAACACATGCATTTGTTTTCTCTGAAGATGAATGCCCCTGACCAATAGCACTCCTCATACTATGAAATCATCCACCTTTTATTTATATGATTCTCATTTTTCTTATCTCATGTTATCTTTTACTACAGTTAATTTGGTTCGTGTCTCCTCATGATCTACTTGCTTATATGGCTCTTGAGATTCTCTTTATTTTCCTCTGATATCTTTTCTTCCCATAACATAGATGCATTTGCTTGTTATTCATGTATTAATTCCTACCATATAACATGCATGTTATATTATATTTAGTTTATAATGAGATACTGTCTTAAGATCCTTCCATCTGTGGATTACATGTTCTTGCATTTAATACATATTATTGATGTCTCCTATGTTTGAGTACTCTGTCCAAATGTTTTTTCTCAGAACAATTTCTACACATCACTGTTATAGCTCTCATCACACTATATGACAGTGTTCTGCCTTTCATAAATTCATAATATATCCCTCTTGACAGAAACCATGCCATTCAGTTTTAATCTCCCAGCACCTAGCATTTAATAGGCTCTAGATAAATGTCCGTTTAATAAACGTATTAGGTTGGATTCATTGATAGAAGAATGAATACATGAATATATTTTATGTCTAAATAACACGGTTGCTGGGTGTATAGTGTGTTTGCAGCCAAAAAGTCCAATTGAGGGCACAATACTTAATATAATGTTACTTCAATTAAGTGTTAACAATGAGAATTGCAAAAGAAGGACCATTAAGATATAGAGACCTAATAGGGCTCAACATTTTCCTGGTCTGAAGATGAATATCTCCTGCCATACAAGCTTAGCCCCACTTTGTCCTCCCAGCCACCACAATCAAAACCACTCACATTTTATCGGGTAGCTATTTTCTGGACTCAAAATGATAACAAAGAGGAGAACATTTTCTGAGCCCTGAGTATTTACTTTCTGATTTGGTGAATTAGTGTGCCAGCATTTAGGGCCTCTGTGACTACATCCTTACAGGTTCCTAAATGCTATGGATAAAGAATGGAGATAATTCCTAATTATGCACTTCAGATCTCAAAGAAGACATCTTATCTCAACCCTCAGCATGAGGGATGGGACCACCTCAAGCTTTGGTCCCTTTTTGTGTTCCTGCTGTTCACATGGAGAGCGATGACACTCAAAAGCATCATCTTTGAATTGCAAAGACCAGAAAGTGCAAATCAAAAAATCAGTAATGATGTTTTACAGCACAGCTTGCAAGCAAAAATTTGAAAAGTTCAATTTTCTCATTTCCAGAAGAGCTATATAACTTGTAAGCACACTGCGGATTTTTATTTTACAAATGAAAAATGTAAGCACCTGGTGATTTTCCTAATGCTAGTGCTGTTGGTGATGAAAACGGGGACAAACACTCCTGGTTCACTGCAGATACATTTATCCTAAAAGGTCAGGCCCCGCAGGGCTAGGGCAAGGCTTGAGAAACATCTTTTTATCCACAGTTGTGAGGGCTTGGGACCAGAAAGCAAGCCTGAAATAATGCCCAGGAGAAGGGCTCAGAACTACAACTTGAGAAGCTTATCCAACTGGGTAGTAATTGGATCAAGGAGGGCTGCAGGGATGGGATGGTCTTCAAAGTGCAATACCCAAGGATCAGAGGGACTGGAAAGATGAGCATAAGAGGAGAGAACATGGAATCAGATGGACAAGCATCTAAAGCATGGCTTCACCACTCACTAGCTACTCCCGAGCAAGTTCTCACCAGCTACTGTGCGGTCTTGAGCAACTTACTTAACTTCTCTTCGCCTTGTTTCCTCATTATCAAAAAGGAGATAAAAAAGAGAACCAATCTCAAAGAGTAACAGAGGATTCAGTGAGAGTTCATGTATATAGTGTTTAGCACTTTGGCTCAATAAATGCTAGCTGTTACTACTATCATCATTAATTACAATAAAATAGGTGAGTGGAGGTCTGGCTGAATAACACATACAAGAATTATTTCTTACGGTTTCTTATGTTTTATTCATGTATTTCATTCTTTAATCTTCGTGTGATTTTCAGAACATGGCTCAGTTGCAAATAGAAAAAAATAAGGAAAGAAAAGTAGAATAACATAATCTAAGAGACCTGAGGATTTGAGATCATAGCCACTTTAAAAGTTGTACTTAGTTCTTTAGATAAAGTAAACTTTAGCAGCAATTACAACTCAAATCCTTTTAGGAGCCAGACCATAAAAACCGTTAACATTGAGTATTAACTGTCCTGGATAATGTCCCTCTCTGGGTAAAGTCCACTGTAGAAGGGGTCGTAAATGCACATTTTAGGGAGCGGACAAGAATAATGGCTAACATTTCTTGAGCATCTTTACATGCCAGATGATGTTTGAGGCATTTTTAAGCAGTATTGCACTTAATTCTCACTACATGAAATTGAAGGCAGGACTATTATACTAACTTTATAGATGGAGAAACTGAAGCATCGAAAAGTGAAACCGTTAACAAGTGCTGGAGCAAGGTTAAAAACTAAGGCATCTGACCCAAGAGTCTTTGTCTTCAGCATTAAGCTTTTCCCTCCTAACTATCCAAAGTATCCAAGAGTAAGATAGTAGTAATTTAGGAAGTGGGGACTGCAGAGTATATATCTGCCTGAAGCATGTAAATAAAATGATGAGGATGATGAAGAAGAAGAATGGTGTGATGGCCAAGAAAAACACATCTTTGAGCCAGTTTCCACCTCTGGGCTGCCAAGGTGTAGCAGCGGATGCTGATTTAAAGCAAAATTTAAAAGATTTATGGACTTAACACTTGAGAATGATACTGGGGAATATTGATACTTGGCCCCTGACTTGAGAGAATGTGAGGATAATTGCTTTTTTACTTAAACCTGATAGGCAGAGACTCATAATTTCAATTCAAAACTCCTAATTCTTTCTTAGACTGCTTCACCTATATTTATATGATTAACAATATTATTTTGAATATTTTTTAACATATAAAAGAAAAGGGTACATTGTGAGGAAGTTTTAGAAACACAATATCTTCTTTCTGTTAAAGGCTGTTACGGAAGACACAACAAAGTAGATGGAGAGGGCTCATTGTTAGTTTAAAGAAATCCATTAATCTACAGTGTATTCTTGTACTTTTGAAAGATAATTATGCACTGACTAGGAACATTACCTGGACAAAACACCACAAAAAACCAAAAAACCTAATTAAACATAAAGTTTCCTTCACAGCATATCAATTCTTTAAAAAGAAGGCCTCAAGAAACCAAAACACCAAAATCAATATTCTCTTTTAAAGCTCTGAATGACTTTTACTTGGATAGATAAGCAAGCTTCTTTATATCCTTTTATGAAACTAGGTGAGACATAAACAAAATTTATTATAAGATTGCTCTAAATTTGGAATATATTCACAAATAGAATATAATGGGTAATTTATCAAAATCATTTTTCTTGATTGTATTTTTCTGGTAAATTGAAATAAATGTAAGACTGTGTCTACCAATCAGTAAAAGATTAAATATCTTTTAATTCTAAATTCTGAAAAAAGGGGAGGGACAAGATGGTGGAGTACAAGAACTTGAGCTCACCTCCTCTCACAAGCACACCAAAATCACAACTAACTGCTGAACAACCGTCAATAAAAAAGACTGGAACCTACCAAAAAAGATATTCTACACCCAAAGACACAAAGAAGAAACCACAACGAGACGGTAAGAGGAGTGCACTTGATATAAAAAATTCCATACCAGCCAGAGAACAATTATATCACAGAAATTCTCCCACAGGAGTAAGAGTCCTGAGCCAGACGTCAGGCTCCCCAGCCCTGGGGTCTCACATCAGGAGGAGAATCCCCCAGAGTATTTGGCTTTGAAGGCAGCAGGGCTTGATTGTAAGAACTCCACAGGATGGGGGAAACAGACTCCACTCTTGGGGGATACACACAAGATCTCATGCACACTTGGACCCAGGGCAAAAGCAGTGACTCCATAGAAGCCTGGGCCCGACTTACCTGCTGGTCTTGGAGGGTCTCCTGGGGAGGCTGGGGGTGGCAGTAGCTCCCCCTGGGGATGTGGACACAGGTGGCGGTGGCAGAGATATCAGACAGTGCCATCACATGAACTCTCACTGAAGGGAGACATCTGGCCTGGGTCCTAAGCATGGAGACCTGGCCCCATCGAACAGCCTGGAGGCTCCAGTGCTGGGATGCCTCAGGCCAAACAACCAACAAGATGGGAACACATCCCCACCCATCAGCAGACAGGCGACCTAAAGGCTTCCTGAGCCCACAGCCACCTCTAGACACATCCCTTAACATGGTCCTGCCCACCAGAGGGCCAAGACCCAGCTCCATCCACCAGTGGGCAGGCACCAGCCTCTCCCACCAGGAAGCCTGCACAAGCCTCCAGACCAGACTCACCCACCAGGGGGCAGACAGCAGAAGCAAGAAAACTATGATCCCACAGCCTGTGGAACTGAGTTCATAAACACAGGTCAGAAATTACCCTGGGAACAGCGGGTCCCTGGCCCTTGAGTGACGAGCGGGGAGTACATGGGTGGGACACATAGGACATCCTGTACAGAGGGCCACTTCTCCAAGGTTGAGAAATGTAATAACCTACCACAGACATAAAAATACAAACTTAAACAAAATGGGATGGTAAAGGAACATGCTTTAGACGAAGGAACAAGATAAAAGCCCCAAAGAACACCTAAGTGAAGTGGAGACAGGCAGTCTACCCAATAAAGAGTTCAGAGTAATGATCATAAAGATGATCCAAGAACTTGGAAAAAGAATAGATGCACAGAGCAAGAATTTACAAGAAGTTTTTAAGAGTTAGAAAATATAAAGAACAAGCATAGATGAACAATACAATAACTGAAATGAAAATACACTAGAAGGAATCAATAGCAGAATAAATGAGGCAGAAGAAGTGAGCTGGAAGACAGAGTGGTGTAAATCATGGCCACGGAACAGAATAAAGAAAAAAATGAAGAGAAATGAGGAAAACTTAAGAGACCTCTGGGACAACATCAAATGTGCTAACATTTGCATTATAGGGGTCCCAGAAGGAGAAAAGAGAGAAATGGCCTGACAAAATATTTGAAGAGACAATAGCTGAAAAGTTCCCTAACATGGGAAAGGAAACTGTCGCTCAAGTCTAGGAAGGGCAGAGAGTCCCAGGCAGGATAAACCCAAGGAGGAACATGCCTAGACACATAGTAATCAAATTGACAAAAACTAGAGATAAAGAGAAAATTTTAAAAGCAACAAGGGAAAAGCAACAAATAACATGCAAGGGAACTCCTATAAGGCCATCAGTAGATTTTTCAGCAAAAACTGCAGGCCAGAAGGGAGTGGCAGGATATATTTAAAGTGATAGGGGTTGTAGGGGAAAACCCTACAACCAAGACTACTCTACCCAACAAGGCTCTCATTCAGATTAGATGGAGAAATCAAAAGCTTTACAGGGCTTCCCTGGTGGCGCAGTGGTTGAGAGTCTGCCTGCCGATGCAGGGGACACAGTTTCGTGCCCTGGTCCGGGAAGATCCCACATGCCGCAAGAAGAAAAGCCACAACTAAAAACAAGAAAATTACAAAATAGGAAACTCACCAGTAAAGGCAAACATACAGTAAAGGTAGGAAATCATCCAGACACATATATGATATCAAAACTAGTAACTGTGAAAGGAGAAGAGTACAAATGCAGGATATTTAAAATGCATTTGAAACTAAGAGATCAGCAACTTAAAACAACTGCTATATATATAGACTGCTATACCAAAACCTCATGGTAACTGCAAACAAAAAATCTATAATAGATATACACACAAAAGAAAAAGGAATCCAAACACAACACTAAAGATAGTCATCAAATCACAAGCACTTGTGCTTTGAGCATGCCTGCTTTCTTCTGCTCAGATCCTCAGCAAGGTACTACACTAGCTACCCAACCCTCCAACCAACAGGGTCAGAATTCAAAGAACGTGGAGCAGCCCTGAGGTCCATAGGCTCACATAAGACTATGATTCCCTCTATAATAAACATAATAGCAACTACTATTTAACTAAGCATCTACTATTTGAGACCTCTATTAGGCCCTAGACATGCATTATCATTTGCCTAGGAAAACCATCTGAGGATAAAGTTACTCAAAGTCACACAAACCCAGCTTGGATTCTAGAACCCATGTTCTTTCTATGGCTCTGCTTATGAATAAGGCCCTGTCTACCTGGGTCTCCAAGTTAATGTGGCAGTCTCCTCCTTTTGGGGCTGTAGCCCTATCCGGAACATAGGCAGTCTTGACTTAGGCTCTGACCACCCATATACGTCTTATTTGCCCCCTCCCTGCAATGGTTGGACCTGACTTGTGGACTCAGTCACGGGCTGGAGTCCTGCTCCTTCAGGGATGAGATTTCTGGCAACAAGGCCGTTCACTGGTCCCTGTCAAGACCAGTACTGCTGGTGCCACCCACCACAGAAGCTCTGGGGTAGAGTTAGTTTGCCCAGTCTGATCTATTTTCAACACCTTCTCCATAATAAATGCTGATGAGAGATGTTTGGATGATCAACCACTGTGGGCCAGCATTACATTAAGCACCTAAAATTTACTGCTGAACTTGAGTGGTACTCGTCCACCCCAGACCCTCAGGCTGCCTGTCATCCGAGCCCACATCAGATCATGGCCAAAAGCATGAAGAAATATTCCTTTGGTATATTGACATAGTTTGAAAAGGCCTTGTGCAAAAGATTAACCAAGAAACAACAGACGTGAGATGTACACAGAGAGACTCTGGGTTTCTGAAGAATCATGTGTTTGTTGGTCACAGTTCACACTGTCAGTGGGAAACTCATCGAACACGGGTTTGTAAAAGTACATTAGTGGCGGGATAAGGAAGTTGGGAAAAGTAGTGATTGGTAATGTTGAGAGTCATAATTAGTCTCAGGTGGGAGCAGTTCATCCTATAGGCTCTATACCATACACCAGTTCTTCACAATATGCATAAAAATCACCTGGGGCTCTTGTTACAACGTGGATTCTGACTCAGTATATCTGAGGTGGGGCTTGAGGCTCTGCATTTCTAACAAGCTCCACTAACATGCTGAAAGCCACTGATCCTCAGAATACACTTGCATAGCAAGCCCGTAGACCTTCTTGACACAGGTTTAAAAAAGGAAAAAAAAAAAACAGTTGACTTGGATCTAAGTCATGCATATAGGTGGCATTAGAACTTTCCAGCCAAGATACATGATCTTACCAGAAAAGTAATCTTTCATAGAGGAAGAAGATCAAGCCAGCAGTGAGTCTCAGAGCGTGTGGGAGATGGAGCCCGGGGTTGAGGGGTCTGGAAACACACATAGAAATCAAGAGAGGGAAAGAATGGGCAGCATTCATAGAAATAGCAACAGCGTTGTTCAACTGAATAAATAATCCATGTTTGAAAAGCAGAGACGGTAGCCTGGGTATTTGAAGTCAGGATCGGGAATGCCAGACCCAGGACACTAGACTCACTGACCCAGAAAAGGCAAACTTCAAACTCTTAACGACAATCAACGGAAAGAAATCAGCAGAAAGAAATCAGCGCAGGCAAACCAACACTACCAAGACGAGCATAGGGCCACAAATGTCCAGAAGGTAACCAGGTCAATTCCCAGATGTGGGAAGTGAACTTACCTGCTTATCTTCAGCTTCCAGAAGGAACTGAACAAGGGAAGTCAGTGTCCTAGTCCCAGGGCTTCCCTGGTGGCGCAGTGATTGAGAGTCTGCCTGCCGATGCAGGGGACACAGGTTCGTGCGTGCCCCAGTCCGGGAAGATCTCACATGCCGCGGAGCGGCTGGGCCCGTGAGCCATGGCCGCTGAGCCTGCGCGTCCGGAGCCCGTGCTCCACAACGGGAGAGGCCACAACAGCGAGAGGCCCGCATACCGCAAAACAACAACAACAAAAAAGTGTCCTAGTCCCAGAGGAAATAGCATGTCCAGCAAGGAATCCTGGAAGGAATAATGTACGGGAAATGGAAAACTCAGCAAAGGCTCAGCTCTGCTACCCACATCAAACCTGCCATAAAGTTACGTCGTTACGGAACCAATGAAAGGCCTGGATTCCTTCTTACCTGGGTGGGGCAGAATCAACACGTACGAGTTAAGTGGCTCTAGCTGTGAAAATTGGCAAACAGTACGAGGCATGAGGCGTGCTGGTAGAGGCCTGAGTTTCAAAGTGAGGTCAGTATCAGCATCACCTGGAAACCTGGAAGGAAATGTAAATTCTCAGCCCTGCTCGCTCCAGACTTACCAGTCAGAAACGGTAGGGGTAGTGCCCTGCAGCCTGTGGTCCAACAAGCCCTCCAGGTGATTCTGACGCACGCTCACTGCAGTAGAGTCTATTGAAAACATGGTGAAGGATAAGGCCAGGTGCGGCAAAGGACAGTCATTATAAGTAGGCTTGATAAGGGGGCTTTTAAAGAGCTAAGAAGACTAAAGCCTGTGTACAGGGAAAAGAAAACCCGGCAGAGATCATGTAAAATAATAATTAGTAAAACACTCTCAGTGATCAACAACAACAAAAAGGTAAAGTGGATGAATGTAAATGGTAGCAAAAAATACAAGCGAAAATTTAATAATGAGTATTAACAGTCTTTGCCTCTTAAGCTTTTTATTTCCAGCGACATAAATGTGTCTACTGGTAAGGACACCATTAGGAATTTTCAATAATTCATATGTCTCTTTCAAACGTATTTCTTCAGCATGGTAAGGGAGACCACCTTAAGTAAGGAGCTCTTTGGCCAGGGTGGTCATGTAATATAAATACATTTAAAAGAATATCCAGAAAAATTGCTAAAAATCTTGAGCCCAAAACATGTCTTCAGAAAGTCACACAGTACAATAAAAATGGAGATAACAATGTGTATGGCGTGAGTGGTTTTTTTTTTTTTGCAGATTCAAATGTTACATCCCTCTGAACTTAACAATGTAGATATCACCTAGCACCATATGTTTATCATGTCCCAAACCAATATTATTTCTCCCCCTTACATAATTTTCTCCTTCTGTTCCCCTCCAAAAACTCCTGCTCTTCCTTCTTCTTGTTCCTTATTTTAGAGATAATGTCGCCAACATCTATGTGTTCTCCCAGCCTAAAAACATAGGTGTCATCTTTTTTTTTTTTTTTTTTTTTTTTTTTTGGGGAACTCTCAACCACTGCGCCACCAGGGAAGCCCCAGGTATCATCTTTGATTTTTCTTATTCTTTTGCCCATTGTTCTTTCGGATTGATTTTTTTTTTTTTTTTGGATATTAAAAAAACCTCTTGTCTGTGTTATGTAGGTGAATATGTTTCCCAGTTTATGGTTTACTTTTGTATATAGTATTTTTGTGTGTGTGGTGTAACTGTTTTAAATTTTTATGTGTTCAAATGTATTTTAGGTTTCTGTATAACCAAATTTATCAGTAATTTTCTTTATGGTGTCTGGGTTTCATATTAAGTGTAGAAATACCCAGGCTATTTAATCAGTAAATATTATGATCACAGGCCTTGGGCCAAAGAGCTTTTCAAAAACTTATAAAAATACTTGAAACCTGAAACAAAATATTTTTGCTCCAGAAAACAAAAAGAAACTTGCAAAATATAAATAAATGTTTATGTGCCTACAAATATGACACTATACCAGCTTCCTTAATTATCATATTTAGTGTTCACAAATAATTTTTTAAGAAAATGGACATCCATACTTTGCTATATTCTACCTGGATTTCAGTGGTTCTCTTATTCAGTCCCTTTTTTATATTCCTGCTGACACTAGCAAATTTCAAGCCCCCTAGAGGACTACCACAGTCTCCTAACTGGTCTACCTTCCGCAAATGTCTAGGTTCTCCGATTCACTCTAGAATTACCATCCTAACACAGAGGCCAAATTATGCTACTCCTCTGCTCATAAATGTCAAACTTCTTAGTGTGGCTTTCAAGGCTTTGTATAGTTTGACTTAAATCTAGCCTCTCTCCTTTTGACTCTCTGTATTTATTGCTTCTCTGAGCTAGCAGACAGTTCTCTCAGCATTCCCCGTGCTCCCCTGCCTCTGTTAATGTTGTTTTTTCACTCTGCAGTGCCTTTCCTTCTCAGTTTACTTGGAATTTTACTCCATCCTCAAAGCTCAGCTTACATAGCACCTACTTGTGTTGTTTCTCCTGATCCCTCAACTTCCTCCCCCTGCCCCCCTTTTGCACACCTTTTGCAGGTGTGCATGTGTCCCTTCCTGCCACAGTGTTGTTGTTGTTTTTTGTATAAATTTATTTATTTTTGGCCGTGTTGGGTCTTTGTTGCTGCGCACGGGCTTCCTCTAGCTGCGGTTGTTTTTTGTATAAATTTATTTATTTATTTTTGGCTGTGTTGGGTCTTTGTTGCTGCACGCGGGCTTCCTCTAGCTGCGGCGAGTGGGAGCTACTCTTTGTGTGGTGTGCAGGCTTCTCACTGTGGTGGCTTCTTTTGTTGTGGAGCACAGGTTCTAGGCGCACGGGCTTCAGTAGTTGTTGCACGTGGGCTCAGTAGTTGTGGCTCGCGGGCTCTAGAGCGCAGGCTCAGGGGTGGTGGCGCATGGGCTTAGTTGCTCCGCGGCATGTGGGATCTTCCCGGACTAGGGCTCAAACCCGTGTCCCCTGCATTGGCAGGTGGATTCTTAACCACTGCACCACCAGGGAAGCCCTACCACAGTCTTTATTCATCCTTCTAAGTTCCTCAGAGCAGGAATCCTAACTGTATCCTTGATAGGACTGGTATGGTATGTATTCAATAAAATACTCATTGAATCAAACCCCTTAAAAAATAAATCCTACAAAAATCAGTTCGAATTTTGAGACAGGGGTTACCCATAGTAGGGCTCAATAAATATGTTTGAATGAATGGATAGATAGATGGCTGAATGAGTGAATGGCTCTATAATACAAACTACTTGCAAATTCTTGTTCCTGCATAAATTAGGTTATGAATTAAATCTGAATCTTTTTTCCAGATTTGTCTTTATTTTCTTGATAACTCAGTGTTGGTGACTAATAGTAGAATGACCAATTTTCCAAATTTTATCTCTTCATCCAATGTAAATTGCATAAATGTGGAATGGAAGTGATTCATTCATCTGATTTCTTCATGGTATTCTCCAGGAACTATTTGAAGCCAGGACCAATTTGATTGCCAAGAGCACTATTTCATAGTATGGTTATAAGTGTGTCATGAGCTGATGACATTGTTAAAAGTCACAAGAAGAAATTTATACCACTGGAAACAGTCACTGCAGGTGTTTCACAGGTCAGTGTCCTTCAAGGCAATGGAAGTGCTTTAAATGGTCTTGAATGTTTACAGTGGTATTTTACATGCTTTCTTGATTTATTTTTAATCGAAAAGAAGGCCAGGGCACAGTGTTTGCAGAGTAATAACTATCCTGTAAAGTTTATAAATACTTATGACCTCTCTGAACTTCAATTTGTTCATTGTATCTATAGTGATTAATGGGCTTCCCTGGTGGCACAGTGGTTGAGAGTCTGCTTGCCAATGCAGGGGACATGGGTTTGTGACCCGGTCTAGGAAGATCCCACATGCCGTGGAGCGGCTGGGCCCGTGAGCCATGGCCGCTGAGCCTGCGCATCTGGAGCCTGTGCTCCGCAACGGGAGAGGCCACAGCAGTGAGAGGCCCGCGTACCGCAAAAAAAAAAAAAAAAAAAAAAAAAAAAAAGAAGAATATCACGTCCTCGTCTTTAAGAAAATAGAATAAAAAATGTTTTTCAAACCCACCCCTAAAGGCAAAATTATCTATATTAGTTTTCAAGGCTGCTTAACAAAGTACCATACCCTAGAGGCTTCAAACAACAGAAATTTATTGTCTCACAGCTCTGGAGGCTGGAAGTCTGAGATCAAAGTGTCAGCAGGGTTGGCTCCTTCTGAGGGCTGTGAGGGAGAATCTGTTCCATGCCTCTCCCCTAGCTTCTGGTGGTTTACTGGCAATATTTGACATTCCTAGGTTTATAGGAGCATTACCCCAGCTTCTGGATTCGTCTTCACATACATTCTCTCTGTATGTGTCTCTATGTTCAGATTTCCCCTTTTTATAAGGACACCAGTCATAAAGGATTAGAGCTCACCCTAATGACTTCATTTTAACTTGATTACTTCTGTAAAGTTCCTATCTTCAAATAAGGTCACATTCTGAAGTACTAGAGGTTAGGACTTCAACACATCTTTTTTGGGGAAGACACAGTTTAACTCATTACAGTCTTAAAAGGCAAATGCCTCAGGATATTACAAAAAGAACAGTGCCCACCATATACCAGGCACTTTAGATTATTGTATTCAATCCTTTGACAAGCTGATGAGGTCGGAATCATCTCCATTTCAACAAATGAGCAGTGTGGAGTTCAGAGAGATCAAATAGTTTGGGCGAACACACCCACTAGTGAAGAATGGGACCAAAGTTCAAATCCAAGATTCAGAGTGTGTGCTTTCACTCTACCCTGCCTTTACAGAATGTAGCCCACATTGGCAAGGCTTTTCGTATAATAATTCACTATTATATCTCCAGTACCTAAAATAGTGCCTGGCATAGAGTTCTCACTCAAATATTTGTTGAACAAATAAGTAAGAAAAGTTAACTGACATTCACAAGTGGTTTTTCTCATTGTAAGATGGAAAGAAAGTTTTTCTTCTGATGCTTGGACCATAATGGAAACCTGTCTAATATGTGGCCTTCCCACAAAATGATGTCATTGTGTACCATCATCAGTCAGTTTGAGATGTGGAGAACCTTTGTTTTCTACAAGACTCTCAATCACTGGCTCCTATCAGAAAAGATATAAAAGGACATCTGGAAGGAATGGAGTGTAGATAAGGGGGAAGAAATAGAAGATGACTCAAGTAGTCTTTGACTTATAATTCTTAACTAAAATGTTAGTGATAACCTGGTATGTACATATCAGTTTTCTGAGGTTTCCCAAATAATTTTTTTACTACTGGATAGAGTATCAACATTGATGAATGGCTTATTAAATAAATTAGAGTAGTTTCTCCTGTAATTACAATACACTTTCATGTTGATAAATGTTGAGAGAGGTGGAGTTATAGGAATATAGCAAGAGATTGCACATAACCTTGGTACACCCACAGGAGTATTTCCTAGACTAGAAACTCATTATGTAAATCAGCATGAAAACATAAGGTTGAGAACTGTTGCTCTATCTCTTTAGATCAAAGTTATTGTCCCTGAGAATTCCATCCCTTGTGCTTGCTTCCCTCATACTTTATGACCCTGGAGAGCTGATAGAAACATTACCTGTGGTATCAGCTACTTGTTATTGCAATCTGTTGCCCCCCATTTTGAGTCTGGGGAAGACTGGGTAACCTGCCCCTTCACCCTCCATCCTTAGGCACCCAGAGATCCCCAGGTTCTGGTGGCTGGCCATGTTAGCAGTCCATACATTCCACAAGGTGCAGTCCGTCATTGATGAGAGTCTCAATTACTTGTTAGGGCCCCCAGATTTATTGCTGGGGAATTAAATCCATTTTCTGGTGCCAAGAGATTCCTCATTGCAGTTTATCTACTGCTTCATTAAAGGTTCATAAAAGAAGTTGCTAGATGACACATTGCACTATACTAGCACTATACTGCTAGATTAATCCTTAAAAATAGCCCTCATTTTGCCTCTGCCTAACCCCAGTTCCTCCAACACTGGCCCAGAGAACGTCTGCACCTTGGTCTACCATTGAATCATTTCATATTCTGACTCAGTTTATTCTTCTGCCTTCCATATAGCAGACACTCAACAAATATCTATGGGAAGAATAAATGCATTCTGCTCTTCAATGATAAAATAATAGTAGCAAATATTAACTGAGTGTTTTTAATATGTTAGGCAGTTTCTCTGTTTCTTTGAGACTGGCAATAACCCCATGCGTCAGGTGCTAGTATTATTCGTATTTTGCTCTTGAGGAAACAGGTTAAGTGACTCGGGCAACGTTATTTATTAAATTACCAAGTGTGAAAGCCAAGGCTCTAACTTGGCCAAATGAGCTGTAGTAGGGTGCCCGCTCTCGAACACTCTCTTGTACTTACTCTACCGATGCTCAGCCCACTCCTCCATTCCTACCACAATGCCTTTGCGGAAGCCACACTCCCAGCAGGAAGCCTCCATTCATTCTAGCTGGCCAGCTCCAACCAACCCATCAAAACCCAACTTTATCCCTACTCTACCATGGAGACATCTTGAATCCTGCAATCCTCAGCTAACCCTCCTTCCCCAGAACTCACAGCACTCATTTTCTGCACCAGTCCTTTGGGCTCCCAGCATATGCCAGATGGTAAAGTCTTTAGATTATCGCTCTGAATTATCTTTTAACTCAATAAATGTGGAATGAATAGATAAAATATTACAATGCAGCACTGAAATATCCCAGAACTATACATTTTGGCTCCTTGTTTACAATTACCTTAAGGCTCTTCTCTGTATAGTGTTTGCTGTTCAAACAGATCTATCTTCAGATGAACTGGTTTAAGGTTAGAATGAATTAGCTAAGTCAGTGTCGGTCGTTTGCAGGGAGAGACTGTTATGTTCAGTATGGGCTTGGCTTGCTGACTCTCAAACAAGATGAACCAGGATGGAACCGCAAGACAGAATGCTGCATTTTGTATGCCGTAAAAACAGTCCAGGATATAAATTGGTTTGGTTATGTTTTCTTCCACAGAGGAGCTATTCGCTAGCACTCTGATTTCTTTGCAGTATAACCTAGCAGAGACATCTGGGTCTATTTTGTAAGCTTGATAAATTAACTTGGGGAACAGGTCTACTGAGGAAAACTGTTCTTGTCATCACCGAGGGTTGTTAGTGCCTCAATAATGATGTAACTCCACAGTTAGGGCCACAGCATCTGGAAAGGCAGGCAGGGTTGGTCCTAGTCAAGAGAAAAAACAATCAAATTAGCAGTCAGTATCAACACTCCTGAAATCCAGATAAGCATAACGTGTATATCTGTATGTTCCACTGGGTAACCCTCAGGCACTCACAGTTGACCTTCATGGGTGGATGAGAGCACCTTTCCTTTCGTCTCCCTCCCTCTTCTTCCTTCTCCCTTGAACCTTTCTTTTTGCTCAACCCCACACCCCATGTCTCAATCCAAAATATGGTCCTCAAAAGGTTCTAGTGTCTCTCCTGAGACCACTTCATTGAGAAATGTTGGGTCTTTACAGTGTGCCTGGTAGAAGACTTGAAGCTTTTCTGAGTCTATCATGTGGGTGAAACAAATAGATATTTTTCTACTTAATACAGATAATTTCTCACAGCATAATTTTGATATATTATTGTACTAATATTCTGTTTCTAATCTCCCTGATACTCCGCATACCAACAAGGAAATGAGTGATAGAGAAAAGGAATGAAGAGAAAATGTTCTCAGACCACAAAAAGATGATGAAGGCAAAAATTATGTACCAAGCCTCTACTAAGAGCTTTGTATGTAACATATCTCATTTAAATAACACAACATCTGTATTACAGATGTGTTGGAGTATTAGTTGGAGTATTAGAGCATCAGTAACTTGATGTCCTGGTTCTTGGCCAGTTTGTTCTCAGATCCATCTCCTGCTCTTCCCTCACTCTGACCTACATCACAAGGGACTACATTTCAGGGTGTTTCGCTGACAGCCTATGTCTAAGTTCAGCCTGTGGAATATACTGGAGGGGATTGGAGGGTGGGAGGGAGTAGTCAGGGTATCTCCCCACTCCTGCCTCAGCAGTGTCTCTGGCAGTGGCATCTCCTCTGTGGCTCCAGCTTTCCCCGGACACTCCTATAACATCACCTCCTCCTTTTGTCCCTCTACTCATAAGGAAGATTGTGGCTTTCTCTATCTAGTTGTTGCTATCCTCTCCCTAGCCCTATTGGTCATTGTTTGGCTTCTAAACATTAACATTAGTAATATTAATTGTAATTAATATTAGTAATTAACATGCATAATACATGCCTTATATTAAATATTTTTGGCTTAAAATACCAAATGTGTTTTGTTATTTTAATTTTTCTTTATTGGGCTCTGATTCACTTGTCCCAGGTCACACAGCTAGAACATTATAAACCTAGAATTCTCATCTGTGTGTATCTAACTTCAGACCTATGTTCTTAACCACTATACTTATCTCCTGGATCTTAAATTTCACAATAAGTAAAATAATATTTGATTTTAGGCCTAGATGTATGAATTTACTATTAAATGTCATCCTAATTTGGTGAAGTTTGACCTAAAGCCATAAGGTTCAGTGTTGAGTCATCTTTTGCAGCATGGAAAATCCACAGTTCCTTTCTTAAATTGTGCAAGGTAAAGTTTTGCTACTCCAAGGGTGGTCTTAGTTCCAGCAGGATTAATATCACCTGGGAGCCTTTTAGAACAATGCAGAACCCTGGGTCTGATGACAATCGTTTAACAAAATCCCCAGGTGATTTATATACACAATAAAGTTTGAGAAACACTGTGAAATGACTGTGATTTGAGTAAAGAATAAAGCAAAGGCATCCTTAAAATTTAAAGACTAGGACCATTAAGAAGTTTGTAAGTCTGTGTTTTTCCAAATTTAACAGCCACTATGTTCCAGCCATTATCCCAGCTTACAAATGAGTTATGTTCACCATTCTAGTTGTTGGTACAATTTTGGGAATCATTTCCTCATGAGATCTGTGTTATGGATCTTACTTAGGTTTACAGACTGGACCGTTAGAACTTAGGTTAAATCATGTTATGAAGAGTATCAGGTTGATTGCCGTAGGAAGTAAAAGAAAACTCTTTTTTCTTGGCTATAAAGTTTTTTGTTTGTTTGTTTGTTTTACACACTTTGGCATCATGCTACTCCACCCAGGGTGCTGCTTTCCCACTTGATCATTCCTCTCCCAGGTATCAGCCCTCTGTGGCCCTTACCCAGGCCAGCTGTGTCCCCAAAGTGCTCCAAACAGAGCTAACACCATGCTGCCTTCATCCGTTCCCACACTTCTCAGCACAGGTTGTGTTGGCAAGGAGTTATGAAAGTAATGAACTTTACTTCAAACTAATGAGTGGATAACTAGTCATTTAAACACCCTCCGAGGATTTACATATTCGTAATGGGATAGCTGTTAGCTCAGTTAAATCTCTAATTTGTGGAATTTCACCTAATATAATAAATGGAACAGAAACAAGTTCAAGACATGGAGGTGACTTGGTGACTGTGTTCTTAACCACTATACTTATCTCCTGGATCTTAAATTGCCCCTTGGGAGCACGCCCTTGAGAACTCCCCATTCACTTTCCTTGATCATCATAGCTTCTTTCCTTCATCTGCTCTAAATTTGTTGTTGCCATTGGTTTTCTTTTTACAGTGGTTCCCCTGGCATAGGACAAAGATTTCCTGTCTGAATATGTGATTTGCTTATAATTCAGGATTACCTGTAATGCAAAAATCAATCGATTGGTTCCTTACTCTATTACTTATCCATCTCTTGTAACAAATCACCCCAAACTTAGTGGCTTAAAATAACAAACCTTTCTTATCTCACAGATTTTGTGATTAGCTGAGTGCCTCTGACTCAGGATCTCTCGTGAAGTTGCAGTCAAGCTGCCGCCTGGGTCAGCAGTTAATTTAATCCTTATTTAATTCTTGACTGAGAGAGGATCCACTTTCAAGTTCACTCTAAGTCACTGATAGGCTTCAGTTCCTCACCACATTGGACCTCTCCAGAGGCTGCCTGAATGTTCTTGCACATGGTATCTGGCTTCTGTCTTACAAGGGCTGCTTCATGACATGGCAACTGTCGTTTCTCAGAGCCCAGAGTCAAGAGGGAGAGACAGAGAGACAGTGCACCTATGATGCAGGCCACAGTCTTTTTATAACCTAATCTCAGAAGTGATATCTTATCACTTCTGTAGTATTCTTCTTTCTAGAAGCAAGTCACTAAGTCAAGCCCACACTCAAGGAGAGAAGAATTAAGTTGCATCTCTTAAGGAGAGGAGTATCAAAAAATGTATGGACATAATGTTTAAAACCGACACACCTACAGTATATGTGGGTGCAGTGGCCAGATCTTTCTTCTACCAGATTTGAATTCTGTAGTGTTTGTTCCTCTGGTGTGTTGATATTTGGATAGAGCACTGTCATAGGAGTTAGAACCTGTTGTTAGTCCCAGATGCTACCTTTACAAGCAATGTGATCTTAAGAATTACCTATTTTTTTGGAGTTGGAAGAGATGTTATTCTTATTTCACTCTCTGGAAATTGGGGTATTGATGCCTATTCTGACTATAAACATCAACAATTTTGTGATGCTGTAATGAGATGATGTATTTGAACACACTTTGGAATATGCCAGGCCAGCAGCAGTTCTGAGGTTGGTTTACTTCATCTTCTCTACTCTTGGCATCATAACTGTATCTCAGGATTAGAGGGGCTTGGTAAATTCCCTATCTTCTCCTTTTGATCAGTGGCTGCTCCTTTAAGGTTCAATAAATAAAACTTTTCTGTCCTACTGTTTTCTTTTTCCAAAGACTCTTCTTTTCTTTTTAAGAGCATTTTCAGGTTCACAACAAAATTGAGAGAAAGGTACAGAGATTTTCCATATACCCCCTACCCTCACATGTGCATAACATCATTTGCCAGAATGGTACATTTGTAACCAAGGGTGAAGCTACATTGGCATATCATAATCACCCAAATCCATAGCTTAATTTAGGGTTCACTCTTGGTGATGTACAGTCTATGAGTTTGGACAAATATACAATACCTTAACCATCATTATAATATCATACAGAGTATTTTCATTCCCCTAAAAATTCTCTGTTCTCTGCCTGACATTTTTCACATTCCACCCCAGGCAACCATGGATATGTTTATTATCTCCATAGTATTGCTGTCCCACTATTTTTAAAAACTCTCTTCCAATTTTCACAATTTGGTCTCTAAGACCTTCAGCTATTGAAATCTTACTAAGAAATGTGTTTATGGATCTAATGCCACATACCCAGATGGCCTCAGGGCTTAGTTTGCTGCTTATCCTCTGACACAGTTCTCTTGACCTTTCATTTTCCGTAGTAAAAAAGCCATATTGGGCTTGCCTGGTGGCGCAGTGGTTGAGGGTCTGCCTGCTGATGCAGGGGACACGGGTTCATGCCTCAGTCCAGGAAGATCCCACATGCCGCGGAGCGGCTGGGCGTCCGGAGCCTGTGCTCTGTAGTGGGAGAGGCCACAGCGCTGAGGCCCGTGTATCGCAAAAAAAAAAAAAAAAGCCATATTAAGTCTTTCTTCTTGGCAACTTAATGTTCCTTTCAATAGTCCATATAAGGATTCTAATAATTAGACCCCTTACCCAACACCCAGCTTCCATTTGTAGGTTGGTCCTCCAGACTTACTAGGTTCTGCGGTTCCGGGGAAGTTTTCTTCTTATACTCATTGACTGAACTTCTGATCCTTTGTCAATGCATGTTCTCTCAAATAATTGTATCCTTCCTAAGTTCTTTGCCTCCTCTGCTAACCTATTTCTCTAAGCAGCTATACTCCTATGTGATGAAGTGGATAAGGCAAGGCAATGGGATGGATAGACGGGAGGACTTAATCTTGGTAATTTACCAATTATGATGTTTATCAGTATTCCCATCGGTAAAATGGAGTTCACAACATCTGCCTTAGAGTGTTGTGAAAATTTAATGAGTTAAAAACAGTAGTTGTGTCCTCCTTATAAGTTTCAGGTATGGCAAGGAGGATTGACCTGAATCAAAATTAGCTAGGGGGCTTTTAAAATATGCGTGTTTGAAGCACTAAGAAAAGTTCTGGGGGTGAAGTTAGAGAATGTGCGTTTTGTGCTCCATGGTGATGCTTATGGACAATAAAATTTGAGAATTATTGCTCCTAGGGCAATGCCCTGGGCTCACAGGTCCTAGCAAAGAGATTCTTAGACAAATAGGGGTTTTTTTGGTTTTTTTTTCCATAGGTGAGACCAGTAGCCTTTTTATTCTATGGGCTGAATTGTTCCAGGGTTAATAAAGAACAGGCTTATCATGATACAAGCCATTTTACTGACTTAAGGGAGATAATATACTTAGAAGAAGGGGATGTATAACTCCTTGAAGAGCTGCCTTCCCTGTCCAAAGTAGGTACACCAAGTACATGGATTTCTTTCTTTCTGAAATTTCTCTGGCCTCTCTTTCCACTTTTTTTTTTAAGGAGTATCTACCTAAATATGCCCTTGGCTTTTCATATTTCTTCTGCTTTCAGTGCATTTGTGACCTCATTTACCACCTTAACTCCAAGTACATTATATACATTTTTATTGACTTTGGAGTTGCAGAATGCTTTTACTTAAGTCTATTTATCACAGACTTAAAAGCAGCTTCTCAACTTCCCTGCTGTCACCAGTATTATAAGAAAATGCAGACTGCTATAATTGGGTCCATCTTTCACAAACCTTTTCTTTCTCTTATTCACATATTGCTGGTTTCAAGCAGGCTGGAGCATCGCCTTCTGGAAGTGGATGGCAAGAAGTAGACCTTTAGAGGAAAATTCAAGGCTCAGAGAAGGCTCAGAATATTTTTTCAGCATCTAACAACATGATCAGATGTTGCATACATGCAATTAGTAGAGAATAGGGAAGAATAAAAAATTTAGGTCATATTATAAATCATTAAATGGTTGGTAAATATTTGTGATTTAACTCATCCAGTGCTCGGAGGGCAGGAAAAAAAACACATAAATCAAGGATCATATGTAAAAGATTGGAACGAGAACAATGGATTTATAGTCAGAGGAAGTGTGTTCGAGTTCTAACACTAGCAGTTAGTTGTTGTGTGTACTTGGGCATGTTATTTAATCTTTCAGTTTCCTCAAGAGAGAAATAGTGGCAATGCTGTATTTATAGGTTGCTTTGAGGATTCAGTGAAGTGATGTGAAGACAGCTGTACGTATACTAAAATAATGTTTTCCCCTATATATAGAAAAAATGCAAAACATTCAATTTATTTATCCCCAGATGATGAGTCAGTGCCCTGACTCTCTCCCATCTTACCCCTTCACCCTGAGATGGAGACTTCCTGTCCTAATTTGCTGAGGATCCCATCCCTCCTAGCTCTGTCCCTTTGGTTGATCCTTCTGCACTTTGGAGTCACCACTCTTGCCTCCTTTCCTCCTTCCCCTGTGTAGTCTTAGCCTGTTTTCTTGTTTTTAAAGGGAAAAAATCAGCTTTGCAAACATGCCTCCAAGACTCCACTTAGGTCTGTGGTTTCTCTGAATCCTTGTTTCTGGTGGGTGTGGTGCAGGGGAGGAAAACAGCTCCTTGAATATTAGTAACAGGGAACAAAAGAACAATGGAAACAATCTGATATATACTACAGAATAGCACCTCGTTGAGTGTAGATCTTGCATTCTTTCCAGTGTTAAGTTTGAAGTGACAAGTCAACCAACTACTGAAAGTGGGTGAAGGCATCAGACTAGAGATCAGGTCAAACATCAGATAGGATTGTGGATTTGGTGCCATCGGAAGTGTAGTGATAGTAGAAACCGTGTGGGAGGACAAGCCCACCCAGGAAAGCCCAAAGAGCTGAGGGCCAAGAACTGAATCAAAGAGAGGTTTATATTCCAGGGGTGGTAGGAACTAGAACCACTGAGGAAGAGGAGTAGACAGAAAGATGCAGAAGATTCCACTTCTTCTTAGTTCCACTTAGAGCTAAGTGTTTCAAGAAGAAAATACTGTTACATGTCTTCCCTTCTTACTGATCCCCTGGGTGCTGATAATTTGCACATCTAGGGAAGCAATAAGAATTGAGAATTAAAAGAAACTACTTAAAATGACATTTTAAACTTGATTACCATTTTCCTTAAATTATTTTTCATTTGGAAACACTTTTGCCTAAAGATATCGAAGTGTGTGTGCTTTATCCTTGTCTTATACAGTTACTTATCAAATGTGTGGGACAAGGGTCACTGTGGAGGTGGTGCCACTCTGAGTCTGTACTTACATAAGGGAAGCAAATAAAGTAAGAGTGGTCAATGTGTCACTGAGAGCCTCTATCAGTTTCTCAGAATGCCCTAACACATTGAGTGGCTTAAAAAAACAGAAATTTATTCTCTCACTGTCCTGGAGGCTAGAAGTCTGAAATCAACGTGTCTTCAGGGTCATGTGCCTTCTGAAGGCTCTAGGGAAAAAATCCTTGGTGTTGGTTGGCTCATAGCTACGTTGATCCAAACTACTTTTGTCATCTGACCTTCTTCCCCCTCTGTGTCTTCCTATGTTCTTCTTATAACAATGCCAGCCATTGAATTTGGGACCCACCCTAATCCAAATGACTTCATCTTAATGAATTACATCTGCAGACACCCTATTTCTAAATAAGGTCACATTCTGAGGTTCTGGGTAGACATGAAACTTGGGGGATGGTATGCAACTCAATACGGAGCCTTTTATCTGCCTTATGTACATGTAATGTAGAAAATGTAATGTATGGAGCTGGCCAGGTTGAGGCAAACCTGATGAATCCACTAAAGGTTTTCCTACTGAAGCTTCAGTTCCCATAAACTTGGCTATTGACTCTTGCCAGATTGGACCCTTGTCTGTGTATTTGAGATATTGCATGAAAAACAGAGATACATATTTTTTTTCTAAGAGTAGAATGTTTCTCTGGTTCTATATCAGCAGGGCGTGTACTGATTATAGACAGAATTCTGAAATGTTTATGCCCTTTAGATGCCCTTAGTAAATGTGTGTGATCTTGAATCTCAGTGGCAGTTATTTTGTAGATTTGTACCTACTATAGCTGCTATGTGTGAGATCCTGCCAAGTTATTATTCTATACATACTAGAACTAACCAGGGATAATATAAATCAAATTCTGCTCTTTCATGTGCAATAAATTTGAATTTAAATAACAGATGGCTTCAAATAGTTTTCTGAAATCAGACCTGCAAGAATAATTAGAAGGAATAATCTGTTTAATACTGATAAGATTTTTGAAATGTAAATGGATATTTTAAAATGAGAAAACATTCATTAAAGAAAAATCTGCCAACAGGTGAGATAATAGATCTTGGAAAGTTTTAACAGGTCATAAATCTGTAAAAAGAATTACAGTTAAAAAAATTTTAATGATTTTGCATGGGCCCAAAATCTTATCCATAACTCACGGAATAGGAAGAAAAAAAGAGTAATAAGCCTTTCCTTTGGTTCACGAGTAAAGAAAAAAGTTAGGAAAGGATGTAGGCTGTCTCTGAGACTCAGTTACCTTTTTAAAAATAGGAAAAATGCTGCCTGAAGTGTACAGTGATTACTGGTTAAAGGGGTCATGTGAGATAGCATTACACAGACGGGCGTAGAAACTGAACAGAATTAGGCATATGCAAAGTAATTGAGTGATTGATGAAGATGAGAATATGGTGTACAGCAAGACTAGAGGAAAAATATAGAACATTATGAAAAAAGACAAAGCACTTTCTATACCATCAGCTCTGTTCTCTCATTGGCACCAGATATGTAATTCCAAATTCTGTACATATCCTAAGAGATATTCTATTGGCATTTCATACTATATAAAATGCAATGTCTTACCTTACTTCTTATGTCTGTTTTTCCTCTTCTGATCTCATTACTTTTCATGGAAGCAATAGTTCAGTCAAGGTTGAATTCATAGGAAATCTTGAATGCTTTCATCCTTGCTTTCTAAAAATAATTTAAATTGACATTTTCTCTCTGCTATGCCTCCCTAATTCTCTCATCTATTCCCTTTCTGTCCATCTCCACTTCAGATCCCATATTTAGATGTATTGCCACATTCAGAAAATCATTGTTTCTGCTTTCCTATTCGTTCAACATACCAGATTGGGCCTCCAAATGCGTGGTTTTGATTTTGTCATGTTACTACTTAAATATATTCAGTTTCTTGCTAATGCTGCATAGTTTTTTGCTTCCTAAGTAATTGCCTTTCCATATCCTATGTTCAAACTAAAGCATTCTACCTGTCATTTGACGAATTAGGACTCTGCATTACTGCATCTATACTGATTCACACCATTTACTCTGAAATAATTTCTCTCTCATTCTTACTGTAGACACTCAGAAGTATTAACGTGAGCAAATATCTATTTTTGTAATTGGATAGCACTGAGCTATCATACTGTCATTTGGTCGAAATCAGCTACTTATGTGCTTCTGACTTCGTAGCACAGCGTAATCATGCTTTATCTATCTAGCAGCAAAACACTTCACCTATTTAGGGACAGTCCCATTGTTGACCTTGGTGGGAAGCAGGTACTTATTCCCTCCTATAGTAGTTCATGGAGCTCAAAATACACCTTCGTGGTATTTACTTCCATGAAACTGCATTAGCAGCTATCTCTAGCTGTCTTCTCAATTCTATAATTTCAATGCATGACTTTTTTGCGTGTTTGTCAGATTAATTTGTTTCATCAAGTTTAATGAAAAAGATGTGAGCAGCAGAATCAGGGAACTATCTTAGTAGGTGTGGCATTTGATCTAGGCCATGAAGGATTAACATGTCCTTGAAGGAATAGATATAACATTATCAATCACACCTTAATACAGTTATTTTGAGGTAAGGGTTATTGAATGTTTACTGTATGTTAAGACTTTCATTCATTTTGTTTTTAACTTTCAAGTAACTCTTTAATGACGCTATATAGCAGGCATTATTAGTTGTCTATCAAAATTTTATTTTGACATCTTTCTCAGTAAGAGAACCCTGATTTTGTGTTGGGTAGCAGTGTACTCAGCGAAAGTATTTGGTCTTCCAGTTTTCCACGCAACAAGGTGTGACCCTGTTTCTTAGTTTTGGCCAGTGGAACTTAAGTGACAGTCCCTTGAATAGAGTGCCTTTCTGAATAAAAGTTTAAAGTATTGCAAAGGGAAATATTTTGGCCCCTTTTCCCTTGTTTCTGCCTCAAACTCAAAGCTACGTATGAAGAATGATAGAAAATGTCTACTCAGGTCCTTTGCTCATTTTTTTCTTTTTTTTTTTTCTGCTATTGAGTTGCGTGAGTTTCTTGTATATTTTGTATATAACCCCCAGTTATATATGTGGCTTAGAAATATTTTCTCCCATTCCATAGGTTGCCTTTTCATTTTGTTGATGGTTTCCTGTACTGTCAGATTTTTTAATTTGATGTAGCCAAATTTATTTATTTTTGTTATAGACATTTTTCCAAAGACATACAGGTGGTCAACAGGTATATGAAAAGGTGTTTAACATCACCAGTTATGAAGGAAATGCAAATCAAAACCACAGTGAGAGATCACCTCACACATTTTAGAACATTTACTATCAAAAAGACAAGAGATAAAACATGCTGGCAGGGATGTGGAGAAAAAGGAACCCTTGTACACCTGTTGGTGGGAATGTAAACTCTACAGCCTCTATGGAAAACAGCATGGAGGGACCTCAAAAAACTAAAAATAGAACTACCATATGATCTAGCGATCCACTTCTGGGTGTATATCCAAAGAAAATAAAATCATTATCTTGCAGAGATATCTGCAGTCCCCTGTTCACTGCAGCATTATTCACAATAGCCAAAGTACAGAAACAACCTAAGTGTCCATCAGTTAATGAATGGATGGAAAGAAAATGTGGTATACAATGGACTACTCTTCAGCCTTAAAGGATATCCTGCCATTTGTGACAACACAGATAAATCTGGAGAGCAGTATGCTAAGTGAAATAAGCCAGACAGAGAAAAACAAATTCTGCATGGTATCACTTATATGTGAATCTAAAGAAAAATTTGAACTCATAGAAACAGAGAGTAGAATGGTGGTTGCCAGGAGCTAGAGGGGTGGAGGGAATGGGGAGAGTCTGGTAAAAGGATACAAATTTTCAGTTATGAGATGAATAAGGGTCGAGGATCTAATGTATAATGTAGTGACTGTAGTTGTTAATACTGATTCTTTAATTGAAACTTACCAAGAGGGTATAACATACTGTTCTCAGCAAAAAAAAAAAGGGGGGGGGGGGGAAGAAGGTATACAGATGGCAAATAAACATATGAAAAGAATCTTCACATCATATGTCATCAAGGAAACATAAATTAAAACAACAGTGAGATACCATTACAAGCCTATTAAAATGGCCAAAATCTAGAATGCTGACAACACCAAATCCTGGTGAGGATGTAGAACAACATGAAGTCTCATACATTGCTGGTAGGAATTCAAAATGGTATAGCCACTTTGGAGACTGTTTGGCACTTGTTACAAAACTAACTATACTCTTATTATACCATCCAGCGGTCGTGCTCCCTGGAATTTAGTAAAACGAGTTGAAAATTGTGTCCACACAGAAACCTGCATAAGGATGTTTATAGCGGCTTTATTCAAAATTTGCAAAACTTGGAAGAACCAACATGTCCCTCCGTAGGTGAATGAATAAACATACTGTGCTGCATCTAAACGACAGAATATTATTCAGCATTAAAAAGAAATGAGCTTTCAAGCCATGACAAGACATGGAGGAAACTTGAATGCATATTGCTTAGAGAGGGAAGTCAGTCTGAAAAGGTTACATACTGTATGATTCCAACTATATGACATTCTGGAAAAAACAAAACTATGGAGATGGTAAAAAGATCAGTGGTTTCTGGGGTGGAGGAGGGATAAATGGGCAGAACACCGTGGATTGTTAGCGTTATAAAATAATATTATATTAAAAGGATAAATATACATCACTATATATTTGTCCCAAACCATAGATTTACAGCACTAAGAGTGAAGCTTAAGGTAAACTAGGACCTTTGGGTGATTATTATGTACCTCCATTCTTGGTAACAAAGGTACCACTCTGGTGAGCAATGTTGATAGTGGGGGAAGCTGTATGTGTGTGGACCCAGGAGGTATATGGGAGATCTCTGTACCTTCTTTCAATTTTTGCTGTGAATGTAAAACTGCTCTAACAAAGTGAAGTATTAAAAAACAAAAAAACACACACACACAAATGGTGAGTCAGAAAGATAGAGGAGGATATTGACCTGTTGATGACAATGAGTGGTACAGTGGAGCCACTGTACCACCCTTGAGCTGCCTGCCTCTGCTTTCTTATTTTATGGGAAAAAGAGTAGTGACTTAAACATATGGAAATTGATTTAGATATTTTGCTGCATGTAGCCAAATGCAATTCTAATATTAGCAAACAGTATAAATAACTTGCTTAAATAAATATCGTAGTTTATAATGGGAGAGTCAAGATTTGTATCCATGTAAATATTTTGCCTGTTGTGTCCATATTCTTAACCAATGATAACAGCTTATTCAGAATCAGATACATAAATTATTTTTCAAAGTGAAATTCTCCGCCATTCTAGTATAAAATGTTATAGCTCCTTAGAAGGGATTTTGTTTTCCTCTCAGGAATAAAATATATTTTGTACTTTAGAAATTTTGCCTGGGAATGCTAAGATTCCATCAGGTTCTGAGAGTTTTGTGAACCAGGTATAACTGTAAATAATGGACTCTTTTAAACCAACCCACCAGAATTCAAAAATCCAAAGGAGCATGTTTACTCAAAGTAGTAAGCTGAGGAGGCTACATTCTTATTTCTACAATGCTTCTTCCTGTTTACCAAAATCCCTGGGCAATCTTGTTTGAGAAGTGACTATCCAGTCAGTCTATGAGCCTCACAGTAATTAGTTTTATGGCTTCATTTTCAAGTGAAAATAAATTGACCATCTGCCTTAGTTACAGATTTGATTCCAAGTTGCTTTGGGGGGTTTTAAAAATAAAATCATCAACAAAATAATGAAGATTAATTACACTTTGGCATAATAAAAATACCACGTACCTGCCCCCTGCACCCCCAGCACTTACCTCATACCTTGTACTGTAGCCACACCACCCCTCTACCTTTGTTCCCTTCACTCTCTCATCTTTAGGCCTCTTCCCAGGCTCTTTCCTCTCTCTGACTTTCCTTTCCTCCATTCATTCCTGAAAGTGTCCTCCATGCCATCCTGGATGCAGATCATCCAAACCTCTTTGATACAATCTTTCCAGTTCCTCCCTCTTTCCTATTTGCATCCCATCTTCTATACTCTCCTAATCTCTTATTTGTGTATTTTGCTGCTGTTACAGTTACTTACGTATATGCTGTTTCTTCTATGGGTTTGTAAGCTCCCATGGAGCATCATAGAGACAAGATCAGAGGTAAAAGGGGTCTGAAATTGCTGAAAAGAAATTTTCTTGTCAGGCCCTTAATATTACAGATGAAGAAATTGAGGCCTGAGAAGGTTAAGGAGTGAAGGCTGTATATTAGGTTCCTCCAAATCCATTACATCTTGCTTTGCATTCTATACGGAACCAAGTACAGAGGTATATCCAGAGTAGATACTCAGTGATTGTTAAATTAGATTTTTAAAAATCAAATTGGTAACTGGTAAAAATTAAAATGTGTAGACAACAGGAAGATACTGGAACTCACCAAAAAAGATACCCCACACCCAAAGACAAAGGAGAAGCCACAATGAGATGGTAGGAGGGGCGCAATCACAATAAAATCAAATCCCATAACTGCTGGGTGGGTGACTCACAAACTGGAGAACACTTATACCACAGAAGTCCACCCACTGGATTGAAGGTTCTGAGCCCCACGTCAGGCTTCCGAACCTGGAGGTCTGGCAATGGGAGGAGGAATTCCTAGAGAATCAGACTTTGAAGCCTAGCAGGATTTGATTGCAGTACTTTGACAGGACTGGGGGAAACAGAGACTCCACTCTTGGAGGGCACACAAAGTAGTATGTGCATTGGGACCCAGGGGAAGGAGCAGTGACCCCATAGAGATTGAACCAGACCTGCCTGCTAGTGTTGGAGGGTCTCCTGCAAAGGCAGGGTGTGGCTCTGTCTCACCGTGAGGACAAGGACACTGGCAGTAGAAGTTCTGGGAAGTACTCCTTGGCATGAACCCTCCCAGAGTCCGCCATTAGCCCCACCAAAGAGCCCCAGTAGGCTCCAGTGTTGGGTCACCTCAGGCCAAGCAACCAACAGGGAAGGGACCCAGCCCCACCCATCAGGAAGTGGATTAAGGCGGATTAAAGTTTTACTGAGCTCTGCCAACCAGGACAACAATCAGCTCTACCCACCACCAGTCCCTCCCATCAGGAAACTTCCACAAGCCTCTTAGATAGCCTCATCCACCAGAGGGCAGACAGCAGAAGCAAGAAGAACTACAGTCCTGCAGCCTGTGGAACAAAAACCACATTCACAGAAAGATAGACAAGATGAAAAGTCAGAGGGCTATGTACCAGATGAAGGAAAGCATAAAACCCCAGAAAAACAACTAAATTAAGTGGAGGTAGGCAACCTTCCAGAAAAAGAATTCAGAGTAATGATAGTGAAGATGATCCAGGACCTCGGAAAAAGAATGGAGGCAAAGATCGAGATGATGCAAGAAATGTTTAACAAAGATCTAGAAGAATTAAAGAACAAACAAACAGAGATGAACAATACAATGACTGAAATGAAAAATACACTAGAAGGAATCAGTAGCAGAATAACTGAGGCAAAGAATGGATAAATGACCTGGAAGACACAATGGTGGAATTCCCTGCTGTGGAACAGAATAAAGAAAAAAGAATGAAAAGAAATGAAGACAGCCTAAGAGACTTCTAGGACAATATTAAATGCAACAACATTTGCATTTTAGGGGTCCCAGAAACAGAAGAGAGAGAGAAAGGACCTGAGAAAATATTTGAAGAGATTATAGTTGAAAACTTCCCTAACATGGGAAAGGAAATAGCCACCCAAGTCCAGGAAGTGCACAGAGTCCCATACAGGATACACCCAAGGAGAAACACACTGAGACACATAGTAATCAAATTGGCAAAAATTAAAGACAAAGAAAAATTACTGGAAGCAGCAAGGGAAAAATGACAAATAATATACAAGGGAATTCCCATAAGGTTAACAGCTGATTTCTCAGCAGAAACTCTACAGGCCAGAAGGGTGTGGCATGATATACTTAAAGTGATGAAAGGGAAGAACCTACAACCAAGATTACTCATCAAGTATCTCATTCAGATTTGATGGAGAAATCAATTCAGCACCACCAAACCAGCTCTACAACAAATGCTAAAGGAACTTCTCTAAGTGGGAAACACAAGAGAAAAAAAGGACCTACAAAAACAAACCCAAAACAATTAAGAAAATGGTAATAGGAACATACATATTGATAATTACCTTAAACACGAATGGATTAAATGCTCCAACCAAAAGACACAGGCTTGCTGAATGGACACAAAAACAAGACCCATATATATGCTGTCTACAAGAGACCCACTTCAGACCTAGGGACACATACAGACTGAAAGTGAGGGGATGGAAAAAGATATTCCATGCAAATGGAAATCAAAAGAAAGCTGAAGTAGCTATACTCATATCAGATAAAATAGACTTTAAAATAAAGAATGTTACAAGAGACAAGGAAGGACACTACATAATGATCAAGGATCAATCCAAGAAGAAGATATAACAATTATAAATATATATGCACCCAACGTAGGAGCACCTCAATACATAAGGCAACTGCTAACAGCTATAAAAGAGGAAATCGACAGTAACACAATAAGAGTGGGGGACTTAAACACCTCACTTACACCAGTGGACAGATCATCCAAACAGAAAATTAATAAGGAAATACAAGCTTTAAATGACACAATAGACCAGATAGATTTAACTGAAATTTATAGGACATTCCATCCCTAAACAGCAGATTACACTTTCTTCTCAAGTGTGCACAGAACATTCTCCAGGATACATCACATCTTGGGTCACAAATCAAGCCTCAGTAAATTTAAGAAAATTGAAATCATATCAAGCATCTTGTCTGACCACAACTCAATGAGATTAGAAATGAATTACAGGGGGAAAATGTAAAAAGCACAAACACATGGAGGCTAAACAATACGTTATGAAATAACCAAGAGATCACTGAAGACATCAAAGAAGATCTCAAAAGATACCTAGAGACAAATGACAATGAAAACATGGCGATCCAAAACCTATGGGGTGCAGCAAAAGCAGTTCTAAGAGGGACATTTATAGCTATACAAGCCTACCTCAAGAAACAAGAAAAATCTCAAATAAACATTCTAACCTTACACCTAGAAGAACAAACAAAACCCACAGTTAACAGAAGGAAAGAAATCATAAAGATCAGAGCAGAAATAAATGAAATAGAAACAAAGAAAACAATAGCAAAGATCAATAAAACTAAAAGCTGGTTCTTTGAGAAGATAAACAAAATTGATAAACCATTAGCCAGACTCAGCAAGAAAAAGAGGGAGAGGACTCAAATCAATAAAATTAGAAATGAAAAAGGAGAAGTTACAACAGACACCGCAGAAATACAAGGCATCCTAAGAGACTACTACAAGCAACTCTATGCCAATAAAATGGACAACCTGCAAGAAATGGGCAAATTCTTAGAAAGGTATAACCTTCCAAGACTGAACCAAGAAGACATAGAAAATATGAACAGACTAATCACAAGTAATGAAACTGAAACTGTGATTAAAAATCTTGCAACAGGGCTTCCCTGGTGGTGCACTGGTTGAGAGTCTGCCTGCCAAAGCAGGGGACACGGGTTCGTGCCCCGGTCCAGGAAGATCCCACATACCGCAGAGCGGATAGACCTGTGAGCCATGGCCGCTGAACCTGCGCGTCTGGAGCCTGTGCTCTGCAACGGGAGAGGCCACAACAGTGAGAGGCCCACGTACCGCAAAAAAAAAAAAAAAAATTGAAGAAGAAAAACCATATGATCGTCTCAATAGATGCAGAAAAAGCTTTTGACAAAATTCAACACCCATTTATTATAAAAACTCTCCAGAAAGTGGGCATAGAGGGAACCTACCTCAACATAATAAAGGCCATTTATGACAAACTCACAGCAAACATCATCTCAACGGTGAAAATCTGAAAACATTTCCTCTAAGATCAGGAAGAAAACAAGGATATCCACTCTCACCACTGTTGTTCAACATAGTTTTGGAAGTCCTAGCATGGCAATCAGAGAAGAAAAAGAAATAAAAGGAATACAAATTGGAAAAGAAGAAGTAAAACTGTCACTGTTTGCAGATGACATGATACTATACATAGAGAATCCTAAAGATGCCACCAGAAACCTACTAGAGCTAATCAATGAATTTGGTAAAGTTGCAGGATACAAAATTAATGCACAGAAATCTCTTGCATTCCTATACATTAATGATGAAAAATCTGAAAGAGAAATTAAGGAAACACTCCCATTTACCATTGCAACAAAAGAGTAAAATAGCTAGAAATAAACCTACCTAGGGGGACAAAAGACCTCCATGCAGAAAACTATAAGACACTGATGCAAGAAATTAAAGATGATACCAACAGATGGAGAGATATACCATGTTCTTGGATTGGAAGGATCAATATTGTGAAGATGACTATACTACCCACAGCAATCTACAGATTCAATGCAATCCCTATCAAATTACTAATGGCACTTTTTACGGAACTAGAACAAAAAATCTTAAAAATTGTACGGCGACACAAAAGACTCTGAATATCCAAAGCAGTCTGAGGGAAAAAAATGTAGCTGGAGGAATCAGACTCCCTGACTTCAGAGTATACTACAAAGCTACAGTAATCAAGACAGTATGGTACTGGCACAAAAACAGAAATATAGGTCAGTGGAACAAGGTAGAAAGCCCAGAGAAAAACCCATGCACCTATGGTCAACTAATCTATGACAAAGGAGGCAAGGATATACAATGGGGAAAAGACAGTCTCTTCATTAAGTGGTGCTGGGAAAACTGGACAGCTACATGTAAAAGAATGAAATTAGGGCACTCCCTAACACCATGCACAAAAATAAAGTCAAAACGGATTAGAGACCTAAATGTAAGACCAGACACTATAAAACTCTTAGAGGAAAACATAGGAAGAACACTCTTTGACATAAATAACAGCAAGATCTTTTTTGATCCACGTCCTAGAGTAATGGAAATAAAAACAAAAATAAATAAATGGGACCTAATGAAGCTTAAAAGCTTTTGCACATCAAACGAAAACATAAACAAGATGAAAAGACAACCCTCAAAGTGGGAGAAAATATTTGCACACAAATCAACAGACAAAGGATTAATCTCCAAAATATATAAACAGCTCATGCAGCTCAATATTAAAAATACAAGCAACCCAATCCAAAAATGGGCAGAAGACCTAAATAAATATTTCTGCAAAGAAGACATACAGGTGGCCAAGAAGCACATGAAAAGCTGCTCAACATCACTAATTATTAGAGAAATGCAAAGCAAAATTACAATGAGGTATCACCTCACACCAGTTAGAATGGGCATCATCAGAAAATCTACAAACAACAAATGCTGGAGAGCATGTGGAGCAAAGGGAGCCCTCTTGCACTGTTGGTGGGAATGTAAATTGATACAGCCACTATGGAGAACAGTATGGATGTTCCTTAAAAAACTAAAAATAGAATTACCATGTGACCCATCAATCCCACTATTGGGCATATATGGAGAGAAAACCATAATTCAGAAAGACACATGCACCCCAATGTTCATTGCAGCACTATTTACAATAGCCAGGTCATGGAAGCAAACTAAGTGCCCATTGTGAGATGAATGGATAAAGAAGATGTGGCACATATATACAATGGAATATTACTCAGCCATAAAAAGGAACAAAATTGAGTTATTTGTAGTGAGGTGGATGGACCTTGAGTCTGTCTACAGAGTGAAGTAATTCACAAAGAGAAAAACAAATATCGTATATTAACGCATATATGTAGAACCTAGAAAAATGGTACAGATGAACCGGTTTGCAGGGCAGAAGTAGAGTCACAGATGTAGAGAACAAACGTATGGACACCAACAGGGGAAAGCAGTGGGGGGTGGGGGTGGGCATGGGATGAATTGGAAGATTGGGATTGACATGTATACACTGATGTGTATAAAATGGATGACTAATGAGAACCTGCTGTATAAAAAATAAATAAAATTAAATTTAAAAATTCAAAAAAAAATTAAAATGTTTAACTGTACCAAGTTTGGGATGGTTATAGAGAAATGAGAACTTTATACCCTGATGGGTAGAATGCAAGTTGATGCAAACACTTTGGAGAAAATTTAGTAATAAATAGTACAGGTGAAGATGTCCATTTGCCACAATATGGAAATTCCACTTCTAGGTATATACCCTGGAGAAACCCCTTGATATGTTCACAAAGGAGTTAGAAACAAAAATGTTTATTGGTAAAGTGTTTATGGTAGCAAAATATTGGATACCACCTGAATATACCTCAATAGTAAGATAAATAATTGAGAATTATTTAAAATAACGTGATGTTCCACAGTGTGAATATTTATGAGGAACTCACAAATCACCAAAGATAAATATCCATAGATAAATCTAACAAAATATTGAGTGAAAATTGAAAATTGATAAGGAATACATATAATGTGATACCATCTATGTAAATATTTAAACCTGAAAAAACAATATCATATATTACTTAGGACAACATATATATGTAGGAAAGTATAAATATATGTGTGGGAATAGCTATGATCAAATGAGGAAAGTGTTGGGGATAGGACAGAGGGAATTGAGGAGAGATAGATGTGACCGAGGGGTACAGATAGTCTTCTTAGCATTGCCAGTGAACTTTTTAAAGCTCTGTGATTGGTACATGCATGTTAACTTTATTATCCTTTATACTTTTTGCTATATGTTACATATTTAATAATAAGTTTTTGAAATGAATTTTGAAAATTGTCTCTGCCACCAGCTTGGAGGGCAGTTCCAAAGTGAAATATGCTCTGAGAAATGTCAGAATAAATGAAAAAAAAAAGTCTAATCATTGAGATGACTGCTTTGAAGGGAATGGTCGTCACTTGGATTTAAATTTTTTAAAAGTGTTTGGTAAAATAAGCCACCCTATTCTGTTGTAGTGATGTTTGTTTTATGCCCAGTTAACTTTGAATGAAATGACTGCCTTAGAAACTATGGTCAGAGAAATATAGTGATATGCAAGAAGAACCTCAAAAGCAGAAGAGACATATTTAGAGTGCCGACTTATAAATCCTGGATTCTGTGTGCTTAGGAGAGTATACAAATACTTTCTGTGTCATCCATTTCTTTTTTTTTTTTTTTTTTTTTTTTTCTGTGGTACGCGGACCTCTCACTGTTGTGGCCTCTCCCATTGCGGAGCACAGGCTCCGGACGCGCAGGCTCAACGGCCATGGCTCACGGGCCCAGCCACTCCGCAGCATGTGGGATCTTCCTGGACCGGGGCACAAACCTGTGTCCCCTGCATCGCAGGCAGACTCTCAACCACTGCACCACCAGGGAAGCCCTGTGTCATCCATTTCTGTATCTTTTTTTGTAACTAGTTCTGGTCTCCCACATAGTGCCAGCCCAGAAAATGCCAGAGGCAAGGGAGATGATTCATTGATTGTGTTCTTGGTTTGTTTTTAAATTCTTTAGTAACTGAAAATACTATATGCTTTTAAAGGTCGAAGCCAATTCAGAGAACATCTAGTCCCTGCCTTTGGTTCACAAATGGAGATACTTAGGTTCTGAGGGGTATGCTGCTTCTCTCCCAGGGTCACAAGGAAATTTATAGGGAAAAAGGTCAGAAACAAGAACTGATGTGCTTTCTCTACTTCATCGTATGAGCTGATTCAGTAGTTACAAGTGAGCTGGCATCAGAACTCTGCTCCTCTCCCCAGTGAGTTGCACTGGAGTCTGTCAGGGGCAGATTCTTTACTTAAAGTGGGGAAGGGAGATTCTTAGAATTATACCCAGAAGAAATGAAAACATGTATCTAGAAAAAGACTTGTAAGCAAATGTTTATGGTAGCAGTCAAAACTGGGAACAACTCAAATGTTAGTCAACTGGTGAATAGAGTAACATAGTGTATTAATATAATGGAATACTATTTAGCAATAAAAAGGAACTAAGTATAGATACATACTATCACAGGGCTGACTTTCACCTTATGTGACATGATAAAGCCAGACACTAAAGACCGCATATTGTGTAAGTCCGCTTATATGAAATATCAGGAAAAGGCAAGTCTATAGAGACAGAATGTAAGCTAGAGGTTGCCTGGGGCTGGGAGGAACGATCACAAATGGGCATGAGAGATCTTTTGAGGGGTGATAAAAATATTCTAGGGACTTCGCTGGTGCCACAGTGGTTAAGAATCCACCTGCCAATGCAGGGGACACGGGTTCAATCCCTGGTTGGGAAGATCCCACATGCCATGGAGCAACTGAGCCCATGCGCCACAACTACTGAGCCCGCTAGCCACAACTACTGAAACCCATGCACCTAGAGCCCATGCTCCACAACAAGAGAAGCCACCGCAATGAGAAGCCCACACACGGCAACGAAGTGTAGCCCCAGCTCGCCACAACTAGAGAAAGCCCACACACAGCAGCAAAGACCCAACACAGCCAAAAATAAATAAATTTTAAAAAAAGATAATTGAAGAATATTAGAAACAATTAAAAAATATCTTCTCATGTTGGAATTTGGCAGTGATTGTGCAACTCAGTAAATTTGCTAAAAGTTATTATTTAGTACACTTAAATGGGTGAATTTAATGCCATGCAAATTATACCTCAATAAAGCTGTCTTTAAAAATGGAGAAGGGGCACTGTTTATCCTTAAAAGACCCAAAGTTATTTAACTCCACCCACTCCACCAGGTACCTTTTCATCCTCTCCTAAAACTTATATTCTCAAATGCAGATATATATCTTAAACATCTGTCCCTCAGGATACATTATTCTGTGGCAAAACTAACCTTTCTTTGAGACTTTACTATGTAGTGGACATTTTACTCATTTTGTTTTCTTATTCCTTACCACAGCCTATGAAGTGGATATTATATTACCCTTATTTTAAGGATAAAGAAACTGAGTAATTTGTTCAATGCCACATGCTTGTACAAAGCTGAGGAGAGTCTTGAATCCTTGATTTCTGAATCCTGATCTCAACCATGATGCTACTGCTTGACTATTAGGTGCTCTATGAACGGTTGTTGGATGAATGAAAGATGAGATTGTGCGGCTGCCTTCCTGAACTGGCTTTGCAACAGACAGTGGGAACTTGTATTACAAACTCTTTCTGTCACAGTTTTTAGTGTATTTAGGAAAATAATGCCTTTACTGCAGTTTATTTCTGAAGTGATATGATGAAGTCGTGGTATAAAGACCCCAAGGTTTTTGGGCTAAGTTATCAAAAAGCAAGCAGACGATTGCCTTTTGGTCTCCAGTCATCAAGTCTTATCACCAGAAGGATCCATTTTCTCTCTTTAACCCATCTTTACTTTAGTGTGGCAGATTTATTTAGGAGATTTTTATTGATGAGTGTTTCGTTTTGTTTTTATAGAGGGAAAGCCAGTGTGTGTTGTTACGGGTTTTTTTCCTCTTGACTTTTTAAAAACCATTTACCTAGTGGAAGAAAATTTCATGGTGAAATGTCAGCAAGAGGTAAATTTGTTTTTAAATTAAACAATGGTTTTGATAATGTAGATTATGAAAAAAGTAGAACACTGAGATTAGATTCAAGAACTTCGGTTAAAACCTAAAAATGATTCTAACACTTTGAGAAACTTACTTTCCTTCTTGGTTTATGTCGGAATAAGCGTCTGTACCTTACAGTGCTATTATGAATATTAAAGGTATATGAATGTGAGGATATACCTATGTGCAGAGAGTAGATGCTCATTCAGGCCTGTTGAGTTTATTTATTTTTAATTATTTTACTGCATTTGTGTTCAACACATATTATTTTAAGTGTTTTGCTCCATACTAGTCCCTGGAGATAAAATGTCAGACAGAGTTTTTGCATGACAGAGTTTATATGCTAAGGGGGAAGACAAATCAGACCCACGTAAAGAGAAGTATTATTAAAGTTACCAATTGTGTTAAGAGTTAAGAAGTAATCAAATAAGATGATGAGAATATATTTTAAATTATGTGTTTCTGTGGAGTTGAGGGGACAGCTATTTAAATAGCATGGTTAGGGAAGGTCTCTCTAAAAAGTAATATTTGAACAGAGGTCAGAATGCTGAGAAGAAACCAACAGTGAAAAGAATAAGGAGGAGGAACATTTCAGGAAGAAGGCATAACAGGTGCAAAGGTTCTGAGTCCATAAAGAACTTCTGTTGCAGACGCTCAAAGATCACTGAGGCTGGAACATTTCAGAACTATTAGAGAGGGAGGCAATACTTGATAAGTCATTAAAAGGATTTGAAATTTTATTCTAATAAAATGGGAAGCCACTGAATGGTTGTTTTACATATATATATATGTGTGTATATATATATATATATATATATATATATATATATATATGGAATAAGATGATCCAATACATATTTTAAGAAACCCCTTTGATTGCAAGGCATAAGAGAAGAAGTAAGGTGGACAAGTTAGAAGTTGTTTCAGTACCAAAGTCAAGAAGTAATAGGGATTGTTACTAGTACAATACATTACAGGAGACAGAAGAGTTTGGTTTGTTTTGGATGGAGACTCAGGAAGACTTATTAAGGGCTGGAGGAGAGTAGAGAGAGAAAAGGCAGAGTTACCACCACATCAAGGTCACTGTGCCTGCACTTCTTACTTGAGGTATTAGATGTGCCATTTACAGTGATGGGGAGGAATGAGGGTAGAATTGAGAGTCCTCTTTTGGACACGTCATGTGTTAAATGTCTCTGAGATATTCCAATGGAGGTGACGTGTACTGAGACAGAAGAGAAATTTGGAGTGCAGGGACTTCTGAGCTGGAGATATGAATGAGGAATCATTATCATAAAAAATGGTAAAATTGAATGGCTGTAGGTATATGATGGAGGAAGGGCCATTCTTCTAATAATAAACAATCAGAATCTTTGGATTCAGCCCTTCATAGTATTCAACTGAAAAAAAAAAAAAAAGCACAACCCGAAAGTTGAGAATTAAGTTTTATTCAGAGGACATAACTGAGGATTTAAGCCTGGGAGACAGCCTCTCAGATAGCTCTGAGGGACTGTTCTGAAGAGGTGTAAGGGAGAGGTGAGGATATATTGAAGTTTTCGCAAAAAAACCCCAAGTAATTGAGCGACAAAAGATTACTGCTAATTAAAGAAAAAAAGACATCTCAGGTTAATGAATTTAATGCTTTTCTGTGTGTGGGAAGATGTAAGAATCTGGGCTCATTGAAATCATTCCTTTGACATGCACCTTAACCATCAAGGGCCAGTATCCTGTTTTAATACATCCTGAATCCCCTCAGGGTGCACGGTTGGGGCTACTGCAGTGGCTGAGGGCTTGATGGCCACAACATCTTTTGTTTACTGATATTCTTCAGGTGACATTCTTCATCCACATAGTGTATCAAATTACTTAACTTACAGTATTCGCTATGTCTGGTTACAAAAGGGGGGTTAATATAAATTCCCAATGGGTTTTGCAATGTGTTGCATTTAGGAGATGGGACAATTAAATTTAGTGTTTATGATTCCATTAAAAAAATAAGCTGGTCAGGGGCTTCCCTGGTGGCCCAGTGGTTGAGAGTCTGCCTGCCGATGCAGGGGACGCGGGTTCGTACCCTGGTCCGGGAGGATCCCACGTGCTGCGAAGCGGCTGGGCCTGTGGACCATGGCCGCTGGGCCTGCGTGTCCGTAGCCTGTGCTCCGCAGCGGGAGAGGCCGCAGCAGTGAGAGGCCCGTGTACCGCAAAAAAAAAAAAAAACATGCTGGTCTGAATTAACGCTAAAAGGCTTCTAAAATTTTAGAGGTCCCTGGAATTACTTGTTTTGGCTTGCTTATGGGTAACACTATTAAAATGCAGGATGTTGATTTTATACTAAATCTGGCACATAGAGGTGCCCTTATTATCATATTTAGTTTACTATTGATTGAGGACCTACTATGTGCCATACATAGTAGACACAAGGACTGGGGAGGCAGAAATCACCTGTCTTCCCACAGAGTGAGTCTAGTTGGGAGAAGACAGACACATGAGCAAGTAATTACTGTGAAATGTGGTAAAATGCCATCTTCTGGGGTGATATTAAAGAGAAGGGACTGATCAACTTTTAAAGGTTAGAAAATATTTTATGAAAAACCTGATGTTTAAATTGAATCATGAATGATGAACAGAGATTTCTAAGAAGACCAGAGAAGGAAACCTGATATTTAATTTGAATCATGAATGATGAACAGAGATTTCTAAGAAGACCATGAAAAAGATACGTGCAACGTAGAGAAAGTAAAGCAGTATGAGAAATGTCATGCGGATGAATTCAATGTCGAGTGTAGAACTTAGTATGCCTAACATATATCAGGCATTCAGTAAATATCTGTCGAACGAATAAATGAGCCCAACAAGTGTATTCACTCAATACAATTTACTGAGCTCCAGTTTTCAGGCAAGGGAAATAGAAGGACTCGTTGTGTTTAGATTTTATGTATTAATATGAGAGATGAACTATATACCTCTATATTATATATATGCATATATATATATAACTATAAACATCTAATCGCATGTGAAATTCCTAGAGACAATTGTAAACAGGTTTTTGATAATGTGGTAAAAACGTATATGTGTGTGTGTTAGGAGAGATAGAGAAAAAAGAAGGAAAGGAGAATAAAAAATAATTTTAAAAAAGTATCTTGAAACAAATGAGCATTAAAGGAAATTGCTCTAAGTTGACACAAGGCAAAACCTGTAAAACAGAAACCAGGACGTATTGGGCTCAGGAAGGGAAAAACATACCTGAGTAGTGGTTTTATCCAAAAGAGCAAGACCAAAGACTGCAGTCAAAGCTTGTGATAGGAAGTCAAAATGAGAGACTCCATCAACCAAGGGAGAGCAGGATGCAGTTTTATACACAAGCCAGGCAAGATTATCAGTAATTGGGAAAACAGAAGTCAATAGGAAAATGGGGCTTGGAGCAAATCAGGATTCAATCCAATATAATTCAGTGCCTGATTCAGGTTTGAATTTGAAGGGACAGGTCTTAGCTTTCTGAACCAGCCGCTCAATGTCTTAAAGGTGCAACTGAGTCCTGCCAGAAGTGATGGGCAAGGCATGGCTAAGAAAAAAGTGGACTCTTTTCAGGAAGCAAAAAATAAAGAGGGAGAGGTAAAAACACTGCCGAGAGTGGAGTGGGGAAATTCTGTTAAAATTCATTTGCAAAAGGCAGTCATTCACAGGAGGTACGAGTGACCAAGTTCAATGACAACGTTGATTATGTTTGAAGAGGAAGCTCTAGAGTTCGTTATTCTTTAAGGATATCACGTTTTTGTTGAACACCATTCATGTGGAATGTTTTATGAGGTTTTAGTTAAATTTGTCCAGGGTTAAATGTGAACTTATTCCTTGTTTTCACTTTGAGAGAATTAATACATAAAGCTTTTCCTAACCTTAGAAATGGGCAAGGTGAATGTCATCACTCAGTTTTCTAGTTTATGTTTGTAGGAAAGTGAAGAGTGCAACTGTTTAATTCCTGGAATTCTTATAATCAGAATTCTGTGGCTGTAAACATTATTGTCTATAATTGTTATAACTTTGATTCCACTGTGTTCCTTACACTCAGCGCTTCAAAAGAATACTTCACAGCATTCTTTGTGAGATTTAAGACTTATGCAGATTCAGAAATTTCTGTAACATATCCATTGCTGATCAATGGGCATTTAAAAGAAATGATTCTCACTTCTTAGCTTTTAACTAATCAAATATTTCCTGATGCCTCTGCTGCAATTCTGATTAGTTTCCCAAAAGTGGATATGCTCTTGAACACTATTGAACATTTAAATTATATGATAGATGATTTATAAAATGTTAATGATGGTCCTCATATATTGGATATGCTAATCTAAACAGGAAGGCATGCTTTTGCTTATGTTGTCTGAATACATTCCTTTTAATGAGTTACCCTACAGTGAAGAAGGGAAACATGCCAGTGTGCTGGTTGAATGTTAAGGTACTGCTTGAGAGCTCCTTGAATCCATCTCAGTATTCATGGCGTTCAAGTGAACCCGAAAAAAACTGTAATTGAATATTTTTAAGTAATATTTATACCATCCTGCCCGTCAAATATTAGTGATTTTGCTAATAAGACTTCCTTATCACTACCTGCCACATTCTTCTATTATTTTTATGCCTGCCTAAACTAGTTCATAATATTTCTTCTTCTTGGAGTGTTCTCCCTTTTTGGCCTGAAAACTCCTACTTATTTGTCAGGACCCAGCTTGGGCCTCACCTCCTTCGGAAAGTCTTCGTTGATAAAACCTTCAGGCCCACTGTCAGCAGAGTTAAACCTTTCCTCATCTGCATTCCTTAGCACCATATGCCTTTCTCTAAAGGGTGAATCATTTTGTTTTGAAACTGTACATTTGAAAGTTTTCTTCCCCACTAGACCATAGGGTTCTTGAGACCAGTGATCCCATCTTACTCTTTTTTTGTATGCTGATACCTAATGCATATTCTGGTGCATAGTATGGCTCCCTAAATATTAGTTGAATGAAATCTATTGGAAAGGAAATCTCAAATGGCTATTTAAACCTTGATTTACCTTCCCATGCATTTATATCTTGACTTCCAGTGGAATTATAAGCTCTGTAAGTACAGAGACTGGGTCTCCAGTTTCTCTGTATCTTCTTGGGAACACATAAACAGTACTTTTTATATTTAGGTAATCAAATAATGACTGTCAGTCTTCTCAGTCAGTCTAATACCATACAAGGCATGAAGTGATCATATATGTTGTTTTGTACAAGTTTAGCATTTATTGAAATAAAGCAGATGCTAGATCCATTTTCTGTTTATCCAAGGAAATCTAGCATATTTTGTGGTAACATAAGTACCAAAGAAGGCAAAGATACTTTGTTCTTCAAAAATGCCATTTTATAGATGTGTCTGTAATTGGCTCATATACAATTCAACAGTTGGTGAAAATTTGACAACACTTCAAGTTATGGCCACAGTTGTTGGAGATTCCTTTCACATCTCAATTATACCATCAATTCCCTTCAAATAAATCCATACATATTAATTGAATGCTTACTATGTGTTATGCACTGGGCAACTTGCCGAGTGTGAAGGTATAACAGAAATGCTTTGAAGATAAGCAGACTGGAATTCTATTCATTCCTAGCTCTTTCTCTTACTATCTAAGTGATTTAGGGCAAATTACTTAACTTCTTTGACCACAGATTTTTAACCTGTGAAATGAAGAATATGGATCTCCGTGGTGTAGGAGGTTATAAAAGAGGCAGGGCTGGCACAGTGTTTGGAACCTAGTTGGTGCTCAACCCATGTTAACCTTGTTATTCACCTAAAAGGAGCGCCTTTTTCACCACTTTGCCATTTTACAGTAGAGGAAAGAAACATGAAGGATGCCTTAAGAAGGCAGGTGCCAGCTACAAAGGGACAATGGGACCATAGGTTCTTTCCAGATGTCTTTATTTTAACAACATTGTTATGTGTTGGATTTTTAAAGTAGGATGTGTGCCAGGGCAGTCTTATAATTCAGTTTCAATTACAGTAACTGTTATGCGTAGCAATCTAGCCAAAGGTTGGCAAGTTCCCTGTGCCCAGGTCCTGAATTTAATAGCAGCAATGGCTTTGCAGGGCTTCATCAGCTCCCCATTACTGTCTCCTTTTGATTTAGTGGCAGCCTTCTCCCCTGAGGTAGAGTATTGATGCCATCTCCTTGTGGCTCAGTTTTCTGGGAAGATGTTTATGCTGCCTGGGACCTGCCAGAAATTTATTTCTGATATTTCCTATTATTAGATATGTCTTATATAGATATAAGACATAGTTTCCTATTTCTTTTTTTTCTTTCTTCTTTGTCTGGTAACTTCTTTTGTAAAACAGAGCTGTTTTACAGAAGCATTCCTTACACTCTGGATTCTATTTTTAGTAAGTCACCAATGAACATTTATTTATTAAAATTATGATAATTATTCATGTCTTTTATATTTAAAAATTCTATTCAGAAACCAATATCAATATTGCTGGTGTATTTTGTAGAAAAATATATATAAGGGGGAAATTTTGAAATTTCCTCTCTCCCTTCCTTCCTTCCTTCCTTCCTCCCTCCCTCCCTCCCTGTCTCTCTTGGTCTCTCTCCCTCTCTCTCCGTCTCTCTCCCTCTCTCTCTCCCCCCTTTCCCTTTCTCTCTCCTTCCTTCTCTCCCTCCTTCCTTTTTCCTTTTTTGCTTTCTTTCTTCATACTCCCGTTCTTCTTCTCTCTTTCTCCCCTTTCTCCTCCCCCTTCTTTTATGTTTTACTACTCAACTTAATGAATCCCTTTCCCAAAGTCCTCTTCTTATTGTCTGCAATGTCACATTTTAGTCCATTCCATTCCTTCTAGTTCTATCTTGTAGCACACTTCAAAGTCCTTTGTATTACCCGTATTTACAGTCTCCCAATATTTGTAGATTCTTATCATATCCCTCATTGTCACTTAGCCGAGTAATAGGCACTTATCTCCTTTAATATGGCCTCATAAATCAGACCTTTCTTTTCTCTAATCATTTTTTTTTATCATTCCCTAAATGGTTTCCAATTTGTCTGTGTCTTTCTGAAATGCAAGTGCCTCAAATGTAATGCAGGGATCCAAGGCTGAAACCTTACTGGCTACAGTTTGCCATTCTTTCTGAACAAACATTTCATAGCAAGTAAGTGTAGTATGATTCCTATCTTGCCAATTTATTGTTTTGCAAATTCATGTAATATGTCCTTACTGAGGTTGTCTGAAGTAGATAAAAATTGCATTTTTCCCAGGAGTCAGGGGGACAAGTGTTTAAACCCAGATTCAACACTATTAGTGACACTTGGCCTTAAATTCTATGTACCTAAATTTCCTGATATCTAACACAGAATTAATGATATCTCCTCTCATGATGACAATCCAGATTAGGATGACATGAGCGAAGTGTGCAGGACACTTACGGGACCCTGAGAACGAGTACCTCCTTAAAGTTTGCACTTTGGTGGCTCACTTGCTTCATTTTAGTTCCACCCCTTCTCATGAGGATAAAATAATACAATAGGTGTGAAAAATGCTCTGAAAACTGTGAAGATGTAGACAAATATCAGGCATCACCATCATTGTTCTTCACCAGTTCAGCTCGACACAACCCATCAACACTGGAATAATTACACATATGGAGCTCCCTTTGCCAAGCCCTTCTCTCTAGTGTCATTAGTTCACTCTTCCAAGTTCATGTGGGTGCCCTGATGATGCTAGCCCCTGCATACCCAGGCACGTCCAGCCCCAAACTCACCCAGTATACTGTTCAGATACAGGCCTTATTATTTCCTTATCCTGCCATCAGAATTTACTCATCTAGATTCCATTCCCTCAGAGCTTTGCTTATCTGCTTTCTTGAAAATAACAAATTTAGCGGATGAAACTACATGTGTTGTTGTATGTATAGGGAAGTACTGGCTTAATGTGTAACCCATTTAAGGTGACAAATTTGTAATTTCATTTAGGTATTTTGTAGATATGATGCCTTACTCTCCAAGTGCTCTAATGTATGGTTTTTTAAAAGTATTTGATCATGAACTGCAGTAAGAAGTGTATTTTTGTCATGACCTAGAACACATAAACATAATTAGAAAAGAATTCCACAAAATACTACAGACCCTTTCTACTTTCAGAGCATTCACCTATTCTCTTCTCTTCTCTCATCCTTAAGAATGAATTTCATTCCATTTTTTTCTAGTGTACTCAATTCAATATTAGTTTGTTCCATTTTAAAAAAAATTGTTGACCATGAACCCATTAGTTGATTTTAAAATAGTTGATTTTACTATTTGTTAATATGAAACAATAATTAGCAAAAAAACACAGACATAGAAAACAATACTGTGGTTACCAAAGGGGAAAAGAGGGGGGAAGATAAATTAGGAGTTTAGGATTAAAGGATCCACACTATTATATGTAGAATAGATAAACAACAAGGACCTACTGTATAGCACAGGGAACTATATTCACTATCTTGTAATAACCTATAATAGAAAAGAATCTGAAAAAGAATATACATATGTACATATATACACATATATATCACTTTGCTGTACACCTGAAACTAACACAACATTGTAAATCAAATATACTTCAATTAAAAAAAAACACTCAGAAGGATCGTTTTTCAGTGGAACTCAGTGGATTGCTAGGGAACAGACTTTTAACTGATTGTATATATGACTGTGTGCATACATGTATCTGTGTATGCCTGTGTAGGGTGGTAGAAGGCAAAGCTTGTCTGACTTCACCACGGGTAGAAGGGCATTAACCTTGACGGGTCATCCTTATCTCATGTATACTGATATTTAACAGGTTACTAGGTAACTCAAGGATCAGACAAATTCCTCAAGAAGTAGTAGGCTCATGTTGCATGGATAGCTAGATTACCACAGTGGGACACTGAGGAGACGGCAATCTCCAGAGACCCAGGGAGGTAACCAGTATTTGGGACTTTCTAAGCAAAAAGAGGAATTCTGGTAAATGGTAGACAGGTATTAGAGGTAAGCTATGGATTTAAATATAAAGGAAAGGGCTTCCCTGGTGGCACAGTGGTTGAGTCCGCCTGCCGATGCAGGGGACACAGGTTCGTGCCCCGGTCCGGGAAGATCCCACATGCCGCGGAGCGGCTGGGCCCGTGAGCCATGGCCGCTGAGCCTGTGCGTCCAGAGCTCCGCAACAGGAGAGGCCACAACAGTGAGAGGCCCGCGTACAGCAAAAAATATAATATAATAAAATAAATAAATAAGGAAAAACTAGTTATTCAGTGGATCCTAAGATCACAGCAGGGCTTCAGTCATTCTATGCTACATAATGTATCTGTTGCTTTGTTGCTGCCTAAGTCTATTTTTACTTCAGATGTAATTGATTCAACCACATGCAAATGGGACCAGGTGATCACAGCTGCAAGCAAAGCCTGTCTGAAGGAGCAAAGAAAGAACGATGCCTGGTAGATCTTGGGAAGCAGATGGGCCTTGGCCCCCTTTAAACTTATCTTTGGCATTTCCCTCTTTTTGCCTGTGAAGAGAGCAGGCCCTGAGTACCACATTAGAATCTGTACCTCCCTGAATGTCTTTTAATGTATTTTTTTATGACTTACTTCATAAATTCTCTCTTCAAATTGGTCTGGTATATTATCTGCTTAGAGTTGCAACTCATTCTTCCCAGGTATGCACAGCCATTATCAAATTAGTAATATTCCAGAGTTGATTTTCTTAACAGGAAGAATTATATTGCGTTTTCTCCGTTGCTTATTTAAGGCTTAAATATAATTTTTTCTTAAACAATTCCTGATTGAATGACTCCATATTTCTGAAATCTTGGAAAAATATAAGCTCTAAAGGGTTTTTACTAACCCTGTGAAGTTACAGGATTAAGTCCACAAAGAGAAAAATAAGCTTCTCTTTATGCCCAGGATCTTTAATAAAATGAATCCCAAGTTCATGTAGAAACTTGCAGTTTTAGGGACACATATCAGTGAGCACTACAACAGTAACAGGATTTTAGAACGAGAAGAAAGCACAGAGTAGTATGTCATTTTCTTTTCTGCTATTTAGTGGTACAATAGTAAAAAAGTACTTTAATACACAGTGCATAAGTCTCAAAAATATAAAAGTAAATAACTGATATAATATATAGAAAAATGACCTTTTCAAAATCCCATTTCTAACTTTCAAAGTCAGGAGTTTAAGGGAATGGTGAATCCAAGATGCTTTTTCCAAATGGAATAGAATTGTAGAGGCTCATTTCTACCCTGGGTAGCAAGATGTTAATTATTAGGATTGCTGTGACTAACAATGATGCTGTGAATTGAACTTCTAATTATTCTGGTAATGTAGGCAAGGATACTACATAATTGAAATTCAATGATAATACAAAAGGCTTATTCTAACCATGGATTTCAACCTCCTTCCCTAGCAAACCTGTGCATAAGTCAATGAAAAGTAGCCATGTTGCTCTCTTCTTTGAAAATCTCCCTTTCTGGTGATGCAGTTTACAAGACAAAGTAGTTTAAATATGATGAGAAGAGTCTGTGCCTTTTCTGTGAGTTGGATAAAGCTTGAGTTATTTTTCATGCTAATGGCAGTGAGCACACTAGTGGGCTTCAGGCAGACTTTAGGTTCTATTGCCTTTATGCATGAGGAAACCATTTGCAGATGGAACCTTGGCCAGCCACGCCAAGCTTCAGGAGCCCATATTTGCTGGTTAGCCAGATATGACACTCCTGGTGAGGTGAGAGGGACAAGCGACCATGGGAAGCTCAAGCCGTTACCAGGTTACTCATCACCAGGGCCCACAAGGCATCTGCCATGGGAGTCATCTGTCATTTTCAGAAATGCTTACCAGTAAAGATATGGTTCTAAAAATCCCATTCATTCTCATTCTCACTGGTACAGAGGATTGGAAGGTTTGAGCTTGATAGTAGCCAGAATTTAAAAGGAATTCCCAAAAGGGGAGCTAGAAAATATTTGAGCAAAGGCAGCATCATCGGAACCACTGCATAACTTTCCCACACAGCTTCTTTGAAGGGTAAAAGACCCATTTGGATACACAAGTTCTGACAGTAAATACTCACACATAATACACTTTCTGTTCTTTATAGTCATACTTTATCAACTCATAGATAAATAAGAGAAATGAATGTTCTATTTATCATATTTTTGAAATGATCTAATTGTTAAAAAAAAACGCAGTTGATATAAATACATGTTTGCCCATTTGATTTCCTCCATGAATTTTATTGCTTTTCCCCCCCAAAATATAGAGAGTCATAGAAAAATGATGAAAGTGTTTTTTGGACACTGAGTAACAAACAGATTTTCACCATTTTATGTTAATTAATCAAAATGATTTCTATGTTTATTAATGAAAATGTGTTGATTAACTTTATGTTAAAGTCATTAGAGTTTAAAAATTATGAAAAAGGATGAGTTGGCACGTGAATTGAGAGTTTGATCAAATCCAAGATTATGTAAAAACAATTTGAAATATGCGGTACCCCAGACCAAATGCCAGTTTTCTCCTCTTGCTAATGACAAGCATTTCTGTCTTACAAGACACCTTTCCAGTGTCTCTTAAAAGCTGGCTATTCAAGAAATATGAAAGTCAGAGCAGCTCATGAGAAAAAAGTGATGTTACCGATGAGAATACCGTGTCGGGCAGTCCCTTGAGTCCCTAAAGAAAGGGAGTATATGAAACCCTAAGCTAGTTGTTCCCAGAGCAGAAGCTGGCCACTGAAAAGCTGGCTTGATAATTTGGCAGCCTGCATCCATTAGTGTGCATCAGTGAACTTGATTGATTGCATCAATCACCATTGGGGTAGTGGCTATTAAATTATTATTTAGAAAAATAAATTTGGATGTTCAGTACAGTAAAACCTTAACAAAGACTAAGGAAGGCACACTTTTTCAGACTAGTGATTGTCTTAGAACCTCTGGACTGTCTTAGAATGTTCTGGATTTTCTTAGAATGACTCTAGATTTTCCAGTTCAACCAGCTGTTCTATTGGATGAGCTTCTATACCTGCTAATAAACTGGTTCTTAGATATATCTCCTTCTTTATGCATTACTGTCATCAAGCATCAAATAGCCATGTTGCCAGTGGTCTCACTTTTCTTGCACAAAAGTAATGAAAGAAACTCTCACACCAAGGTGTTAGTGATTAATGTTTTCTGCCATTCAAGTTATTTTCAGGACATGAAAAATGATATAATTAATGGTGGGATTCTAGGCATGGTGATTCTTTTTTGGAGGGTTATGCATCTGGCTTAAATCCTCTTTGTGCCCTTCCTTCCTTCCAGTCCTCCTTCATTTACTGCAACATTTACTGATCAACTAATGTATTCTAGTCACATGGATAAGTACTGATGCTAGAAAGATTAATAAGCTATGATTCCTCCTTTCAAGGACTCATAGTTTCATAACAGAGGTAGTTATGCCAACCAGTTCATAAATCTTGAAAGGATCATAGTTGAGATAAGTACAAAGCAGAAAGGAAAAGGGGGTCAATCTTGTCTGGTTAGGATCTTGTGAAAGACCCCACCCAAGTGAAAACACTTAAGCTGATTCTTAAATTATGGATAATAATTTCTCAGAAGGAAAAGGAAGGAGTTGGTGAAATAAACCTGGTATTTTGGCTACAGCAGTAGTTCAGCATGACTTGAGGACAGATTGTTGGGAGATGAGGCTGGAGATCTCCTCGAAGGGTTGGAAGGAAACTTGTATGCCTTGCTGTGGTTTGGGAATTTCATTCTGGAGTCAGTGAGATACCACTGAAAATTGAAGATGGAGAGTGACATGTTCCTATCACTCTAACAACAGTGTAGACTGAGGGTACATCAGAACGGGGAAGATAGGCTTAACAGAGTTTTAACAGGCACCCGTTGAGTGGATGTCATAGGCCAGACATGGCACTAGATTCTGGGTATACCTTGGGAGCAAAGTAACTATAACACCCACCTCATTCTAGGTATAACAATAACGATAACAACAGTACCATTTCTTTTCTTTTTTCTTGGCACTTATCTGGGTTGCTTCACTCGTTTTAAGTATTTCGACTCAGAAACTCTGATTTGTTATTACTATGTATATTTTATAGGCAAGGTAACTAAGGTTAAGAGATGGTATCTTCCCAAAGCTGTGTTGCCAATAAACTGTCAAATTAGGATTTGCACCCAGGCAATAATTTCACTGTGATCTATTGTGAAGGGAGTGAAAGAGATATCTGTAAAATTGGCCATGACCACAGTAAGAACGGAGCTAGGCCACAGTTCCTTGCTATCAGAAGCAGGAAAAAAAAGCTAGTCTATAAAGAATCTATAATGAAGGTAATATGGAAGCTATAGCATTAGGGCACCAAACATGCTACTCTTCACCCTTTCCTAGATTGTTCTCTCTGCTTTCTGCATGTCAGTGGATGAAGCCAGCTGGTCAACGTGCAGTCTAGTGCCAGAGTGGACAACCAAAGTGCAGCTGTGGCTTTTTCTAGCCATTTTCACTTCTTGCTGCACTGAGTGGCTGGTGGACAGCTTCCACTCCAGGACTTCAGATCTGTCTGTTGGTTCCTGTGCATTCAGCAGCCAGATGCCTCATCGCTCTCTGCTGAGCATCCTCCCAAATTTAGTTTGAAGAAAAATAATAGAATAAAAGTTGTCTTTCAGCATCCCATAACCACAGGACATCTGAAATGCTATTCAGAAGTTAGAGTAGAAATATACTGTGGTAGGCAGAATTCTAAAATGGCCACAAGGTTCCACACCCTGGTGTACGTGCCCTGTAAACTCCCTTTCCCTTGAGCATAAGTAGGATTTGTAACTATGATATCTGTGGATCTGTGGTAACTATGATACCTAAGTAGGATTTGTAACTGTGGTAGTGATATGGTATTAGTGCCGTAATTATGGGACTGTATATGGCAGAAGTGGTTTTGCAGATGTAAATAAGTTTCCTAATTAGTTGCCTTTGAGTTCATCAAAAAGGGACTATCCTGGGTGAGCCTGACCTAATCAAGTAATCCTTGAGAAGAGGTCAGAGAGATATGAAACATAAGAGATGCTTTCCCACTGGCATCAAAGGAGAAAACTGCCCTGTTGTAGAGAGGGCAAAGAACTAAAAAACAACTTCTAGGAACTGAGAGTGGTCCCTGTCCAACAGCTAACAAGAAAATAGGGACCTCAGTCATACAATCACAAGGAAATGAATTCTGTGAACAACCAGTGTTTGCAAAAGCAGACCCAATGCTTCAGATGTGATCGTAGCCCCAGTCTACGCTTTGATTTAAGCCTGAGTGGAGGACTCAGAAAACCCATAACCAGACTCTTCACCCATGGACACTTTAAAATATTCAATTTGTGTTTTTCGGAGTCCCTCAGTTTGTGATAATTTGCTATGCAGCAGTGGAAAACTACTACACTAATGCCACAGTGCAGAGAGGTGCCTTCCTCAGTTATCAAACTAGCAGGTCATGCTGGACTAGCTTGTTCTTATGCCCCTTTAAAAAAGTTTTAAGCTTTTCATGGCTCTCTATATAAGTTTAACATAGTATGCCATCAATTTTATATAAAAGTTAATCTTTTTAACTCTTTGAGGCCACTTTGTGTTGTTTAATGAGTTACATTTCCATTGTGCTGATGATCATTTTTCTTTTCACTGTGGTCCTACTAAACATGTCTTATGTGTGTGCTTCACATAAAACGTAAGCTTAATTATTATGCAAAATTTGATTCTTGCATGATGTAAATATCACGGCTAGTATAGTTGAAATATTCCTGTTGAAAAGCAAGCTTATTAAAAAGTGATTAAGTTAGAGTTGTTAGTAGTTAAACTACAACATATAAGTCGCATGAATAATTGTCAAGGGGATTGTGTATTTTCATATTTTGTATTTCTTTGGTGCAATAAAATAAGCAATTTTTATACTCTATTACAGTGAGGAAGTACAGCCTATCAACTGTAATGAGGAATAATTGGTTGGAAAGAACAATATTTGGAATGAAATCTGGCTAAATATATATCTGCAACTAAGATTTCCATTAAGCAGGGCTAAAAATCTGTAGAAATTGCCCTGGGTATAATGATCACATAAATAATCCTGTTTCAATTATTTGAGTCTTACATGATTTCATAATAAATGAATTATGCATCAGACAACTTTGTGTCTTTTGTTACTTTTATAGTATTGATTTAGATAAAGATTATCCCTGGCAGAGTCATGGGAAAAGGCTCCTTGTGGCTGCTGTTTTGTTTTTTATTAGATCTCAAACTGAAATGTTACTTTATCTAAATCAGCTTCACACTTCCAAACACTGGCATCCATCAATTGCTATTTATTTCACTTTGCTTGGTTATTGAGACAGTTGCATATCAGTGTTCTCCCTCACTTAAGTGATTACATTTAGAGCTAAAAGGAGGATGCTGTAGGGATAGATTCAAGATGGAAGCGAGGATATGTAACAATGCGGAGAAGCGTGGAATGGTTTACAGTCTTGTTTCCATTTAAGTTTGCATCTGAAGTCCCTTGGTGAAAGAAGTTGTGATGGATGCTGGGAATGAATCATCAAAAAATACTTTGACAACATGGTATGGAAACTTGTATCTATTCACAAATGATTTACAGCTATCTTACTTCTAGTAGAAAAAAAAAAAGACTTTCTAGACAAATTTGAGAAACTGATGGAGCCCTTGTCTATTCTTAACCCTGTCGAGTTTGTAAAATGTGTGACTCTCAGCTAGTTTTTAATAAGGTGGGGAAATGTCTCCCTGGAGGCTGTGTTACTTACTGGGTGAGAGTGTTTAAGCAGATTAATGGAGTGTTTCTCATGGTGTGGTCCAGAGAAGTCCTGCTTTAGAATCATTGGAAAGTTTGATAAAAATGGAGATTCATGAGCTCTATCCAAGACCTATTAAATCAGAATCTCTGGGGAAGGTCTGAGGATTCACTTTGAAGCAGATTTCAAGGTAATTCTTTCACACTCTAAATTTCGAGCACCGCCAGTTAATATATATGTATAATAGTTCTCTGTTCTCTCTTGCCAGTCCTGGATAATATTGCTACTATTTACAGTTCTTTCAGTTTGTCTTCAATCCTGTAAAGATGCACTAATATACAGCTTCAAAGTGTGTCTGAGCCATGCCTGTTTTTCCTGTTTAACTACCTTCACCCATTGAGCAGACTGCCTTTGCCATTTATCCTGAGGACAAGGTTGCCTGGTGAAGTCTGGTGCAGCGTTGGTCCCTTACCATCCAGGATATCTAGTCATGGAATGTGAGTGTGATGCCTAGGTGGGGCTGATGAGACCGAAGCGGCAACGGAATATGTCCTTGAAAATGAATTTCCTTAGCACATGGCAGGGCTCTGAAAATCCAGTTGAACCTGAGTCTGTAGTCTGATGCCACACTAACACCTCACTGTACCTGTTCATTCTGTGGAGTGTTCCAGAATGGAAAGTGATTAAGATGTTCTCAAAAACCAGGGCCCAGGAAAGTTTCTTCAATGCTATTTACATTTTTTTCCCTTTGCAACAGGGATACCTAGATTTCCATTTTTCTTAAGAAGAGCAATTTAAAAGTCATTATAAATGAATAGATTATCCTCATATCACTTGTGATGAAGATGATGGTAAACCTGATGAGCAGGTATGAGCAATGTATTTTCTTTAGAATCCCAACTCAATTGAAGATACCCTACTCCTTTTTTTTTTTTTTTTAAGAATGTGGACCATTTTAAAAGCCTTTACTGAATTTGTTACAATATTGCTTCTGTTTTATGTTTTGTTTTTTTTGGCCCCGAGGCATATGGGATCTCAGCTTCTGGCCCAGGGATCGAACCAGCACCCCCTGCATTAGAAGGAGAAGTCTTAACCACTGGACCGCGAGGGAAGTCCCAAAGATACCCTACTCCTTTTTTTTTTTTTTTAAGAATGGGGACCATTTTAAAAGCCTTTACTGAATTTGTTACAATATTGCTTCTGTTTTATGTTTTGTTTTTTTTGGCCCCGAGGCATATGGGATCTCAGCTTCTGGCCCAGGGATCGAACCAGCACCCCCTGCATTAGAAGGAGAAGTCTTAACCACTGGACCGCGAGGGAAGTCCCAAAGATACCCTACTCCTTCTTATCCACATGGTGTCTGGGAATAATAATAGTATTTAACTAATTGAGCTATTTGGGTTTATTGAGATAATTTGTATAAAGCAATTAGAACAGCGCTTGATGTATAGCAATGGGCTCAATAAGTAATTACAATAACACTTACCATTCATTGAGCATTTACCATGTGACAGTCTGTTCTAAGTGCTTTACATGAATCATCTCAGCAACTTTGCTCGAAGTCAGGAAGCTCTGATGTAGCAGAACGGGGATTTGAACCCAAGCATGCTCCTAACTTCTGCATTATCCTACCACTTCCATAAATGTGGGTCATTATTTCTTCACATTAATATTGATACATTTCTCATTTGATGCCTCACTGCTCAATTTTATTTCAGTTCATTTATCCTCCCTGTTCACTCAATCATAGGATGTAGCCAGGAATCTCTTGGTTTGAGTAACTGCCAAAGGAGAGGAAGGAGTTAAAAGAGGCAGGCAACTGATGCTCATTTTGTGTGTCACAATGGGAAACGGCCTGAAAAGGATGCCAGGAACTTCATGGGGGTGTCAGGGCAAGTGATTTAGCTGGCTTTGAGTATTTTCCAGGCTCTGGTTGAATTCTCTGGTAAGACTGGTGTTATTCTCCACCGGTCTTGTAATGAAGACTGCCCTTGCTATGAAAAAAAAAATGCCACATCATATTTGTGTATGGTTGTGTATGGTACAAGCCAAATGCAGTGAACTTGATCTTGGTTCCATTCTCCTCCCTCCCACTCAGGTCTAAGTGGGACCTCCCACTCACATGGTACTTTCCATACTTCCTTAAAGGCTTTCACCAGATGCTGCTGTGCGTCTAAAACGCTATCTGATCGTGATCTCTGTGGAGTCACACCTAGGTTTCAATCCTGGCTTGGGTATTTCCTGATGTAATCTACTAAGCCCCCTACTCTTCAGTTTCTCCTGCACAGTGGAGATAATGGCACCTACCTCATAGGGTTTATGTGAGGATGCAGTGGAAGAAGTCATATAAAGTGCTTGGTTCACTAATCTGTCAAATAGTGATTATCCTAAAAATATTAGGCACTATCATCTAAATTTTGTTTTAATAGATTTTAAGCTTTGCAAAGACTGAAGATAGGGTTTTTATTTCTCATACCACCTTGTATAATACCTGGACCATAAATCTAACAAGTGAATGAATGAATAATCAGAACTATATGGAATGAAGTTTGGTTTTTGACCAGGCTAACTAATTGAGACTCTAAGACTAGGGTATGGAGAAAGCTCTTCCAGCCCACCCCATTTAATATCATCCCCAACTTGGAATCAAAAGACACAGATACAGGGCTTCCCTGATGGCGCAGTGGTTGAGAGTTCGCCTGCCGATGCAGGGGACACGGGTTCGTGCCCCAGTCCGGGAAGGTCCCACATGCCGCGGAGCGGCTGGGCGCATGAGCCATGGCCGCTAAATAACTAGAATCCCTTTGTTTCCTGCCTCAGTTCATCAAAGGGCAGCCTCATCTCTCATCTTGGAAGGAAATATTGTTTTCCTTGCAAAAGCCATATTGCTGAAAATGAAGCAGAAATGGGTTCATTCCTTCCAGTAACTGGTGATTTTGAAAAAACAGTACTTTAGGGATATGCTCTGAAGTACATTTTTCTGGGCACAGGCCAAGGAAACCTTGTAGTGGCAGCAGGGTCTGAGCGACTCCCCAAAGTTGCTTTGTTGACGTTTCTTTTAAACAGATACCCGACTCTGCCTTTAACCCTCCTCGTTAGCTTCTTGAGAGTATGTCGTGTAAAGCTTCTGGTAAACAATCCTAACAGCATCCCCTTTCTTTCACCACTACCTCCTGCTCACCCCTCCGCCTCCAACCACCCCCAGGGCAGAGGCGCAGAACTTTCCTGGGTCTAAAATCATATCAACCCAGAAAGGGTAAGCCATCTTGTGAAAAGTCACCATGAAGTGTTGGTTATTTATCCCTGTGGAGTCAGTGAAGGAATGCATGTGTCAAGCACTTAGTGTATATCTGGCCACTGTCAATGTATAGCTATCAGCTTGACTGGCCTCTGATGCTTTGGGACCTGGGGCAATGTACCAACTCCACCTAAAACTCCACTTCTGCATCTGTTTGATGAGGATGAAAATCTTTATCTTCTTCAGAGTGGTTGTGGGGGCAGGACAGTCACTGTGCTTAGCCCTGTGTTTTGGCAAGTTATGTGCTCCATGAGCCTAATTATCATTTATGAATATTATCGCACCTAATCCTAACAAAACCCCCAAGGGAGGTATGTTGGCCCCATTTTGAAGACCAGCAAACTGAGGTTTAGAGAGTTGAAGTCGCTTGAGGGAGGTCAAAGGTCTGGAGTCTGTGCCCAGGTCCCTTCTTTCTATTGATTACTCTAGCTTTTCTCTTGTAAAAGGGAAGGCCAGGCTCTATAGGAAGAAAAAACATTGGATTAATGCTGTAATTTGAGTCCAAGCTATGAATCGAAGCTAAGAGTTATTGACAAAGTCACTTTACCTATTTAGACTGCAGTGTTCTTCCAGCTGCAGTCAAAGGATGGGAGTGGATGCCATGCCTGGGTCTTCTCACCCTCCATATCAATGGTGTTCAGGTATTTTGGACAGGGACACATTCTCTGATGCCTTCCTTGTATTGCTTTCCTTGGTCATGTTGTCGGGAATCACAGATACTACTCACGTTAAACACAGAAGAGAACATGGCCAAGACGTTTTGGTGTGCAGGCGCGTGGCTCACCTTAAGGAGAGGTACCAGCGGCACGGTGCTCTTGTAGCATCCTAAGAGAGTGTGCAGAAATCTTACAAGAATCCCCAGGCAGGCTTGGCACTCTAGATAACAGAGAGTGAGGCCTTGGAATCAGTGAGAGAGCAGGTGGCTTTTAGGGAAGGCGAATGTATCGGTTACATTATTCATTCAAAAGCTAGTCACTGCCTCTTGTGTGCCAGGCACCATGCTAAGTTCAGGGATATCCCAGTGAACAAGATGGATAAAAATCTCTGCTTTCATAGGTAGGAGGTTATATTCTAGTAGGAAGAGATATTATATAAATAAGTAGACAGATATACATAACAAGTGGTGACAGTGCTTTGGAGGAAAATAACACTTGTTCAGAGAGTAGTGACTCCAAGGTCTGAGGGCTGGTGTGCTGTTCCACACACTGCAGCTAGTGAGGGCCTCTCTGTGATGGGGCTTTAGAGCCAAGACCTAAATAAAGCCGCATATTCATGGAGCAGTCTGGGAATAAGCATTCCAGTAGAGGGAATGGCAAGGGCAAAGGCCTGAGCGTATGAGGTAAACAGTCTGAAAGGAAACCCCACAGGCACTGGGAAGAACAATTCAGTTCCAGAGGAACCCATAACTGTAACATCCAGACTGGGTAGAAAGATCCTTATTCGGGCACTTTTCACTAGCAAACTGCCTACACACAGTTCTCAGTCCAAAAGCATCGATTTGATTTTATTTTAATAAAAATTATATATATTTAAGGTATACAATACGATACTTTGATATACATATACATAGTGAAATGATTACTACAGTCAAGCTAATTAACATATCTGTCTCCTTACATAGTTACCTTTTTTTTTTGTCATGACAGCACCAGAAATCTGCTCTTAGCAAATTTCAGGTATACAGTATGGTATTGTTAACTGTGACCATAATGCTACACATTGAATGTCTAGAATTTATTCATCCTACATAACTACAACTTTGTACCCTTTGACCAACATCTGCCCACCTGCCCCACCTCCCCACCCCTGGTTACGACCATTCTACTCTCAGCTTCCACGAATTCAAATTTTTTAGATCGCACATAACAAGTGAGATCATGCAGTACTTGTCTTTTTTGTGTCTGGCTTATTTCACTTAGCATAATGTCCTCCAGGTTCATCCCTTTCATCCGCGTTGTCACAAATGGCAGGATTACCTTCTTTTCCAAGACAGAATAATAGTCCTCTGTGTGTGTGTGTGTGTTTGTGTGAGTGTGAGGCATTTTCTTTATCCATTTATCCACTGACAGATACTTAAGTTGTTTCCATATTTTTGTTATTGTGAATAATGAACGTGCAGGAATCTTTTCAAAGTACTGATTTCATTTCCTTCGAATATATACTCAGAAGAGGGATTTCTGAATTATGTGGTAATTCTATTTTTAATTTTTTAAAGAACCTTCATAATGTTTTCCCAATGGTGGTACTAATTTACAGTGCATAAAATTACCCTTTCTCCTTATCCTTGCTAATACTTATCTTTTATCTTTTTGTTAACAGCTATCCTAACAGGTGTGAAGTGGTATCTCAATGAGGTTTTGATTTGCATTTCCCTGGGGATTCATGATGTTGAGCACCTTTTCTCAACCTGCTGGCCATTTGTATGTCTTTTTTGGAAGAGTGTCTATTCAAGACTTTGCACATTTTTTAATCAAGTTGTTTGTCTTTTTCTGCTATTGAGTTGTATGAGTTCCTTATATATTTTGGATATTAATCCCTTATTAGATATATGGTTTGCAAATATTTTCCCCCATTCTGTAGGTTGCCTTTTTATTTTGTTGATTCTTTATGCTATGCAGAAGCTTTTTAAATTGATGTAGTCCCACTTGTTTATTTTTGCTTTTATTACCAAGACATCAGTTTTAAATATGAACATAAAAAACTCAATCATTGAATTTTATTTATGAGGCAAATTGAAGGGCTCTACTGAGTTCCCCGGGGGTAGAAAAACATAGAAAAATCCCATCTGAGGACCACAGGTTATGTGTGTTTAAGTAAGTAATAATCCTGTGAATGAGCAGGAAGGAAGAGCCATGAATTCAGTTAACTACTAGTTTGGAAACTTCTCATGTTGCAAAGTTATGGGGGTTAATGGATTAATTAGAATGTCACGAAACAGTTTGGGAGGGTCATTTGGGGTGTAGCCTTCATTCCTGGGCTGATAAGTACTTGTGCCAATGCTTAGACTTTTATTTCATTTAAAGCTGTGTGGAATAATGGGAAGAAATAATGGACTTTGAGTTGAACAAATCAGAGTTTGAATCTTGGTCCCATCACTCAACAGCAGCATGGTCTTGAGCCTGCTATTTAAATTCTTTTTTTTTTTTTTTTTTTTTTTTTTTTGTGGTACACGGGCCTCTCACCGTTGTGGCCTCTCCCGTTCTGGAGCTCAGGCTCCGGACGCACAGGCTCAGCGGCCATGGCTCACGGGCCCAGCCGCTCCACGACATGTGGGATCTCCCCGGACCGGGGCACGAACCCGTGTCCCCTGCATTGGCAGGCAGACTCTCAACCACTGCACCACCAGGGAAGCCCCATGTTATTTAAATTCTATGAGGTATAGTGTTTCTCTGTAAATCTCATCTAATTATATTTATTTTCAGAGTAACTAAGAGGGAAAAACAAAGTAAAGCATCTGGTATGTGGTAATTACATAATTAATGGTGACTGTTGTTATCCAACAAGTATCTATACCGCACGTCTATATGCCCTCCATGGAGGCATGTGGGGAGCTTAAAGGGAAGGCAGATGTGACTTATGCCCTCTAGAAACTTACTCTTAAGTTGTGAAGATGTCCACCCAATTGGCTATAATATAAAGTACTGTAAGAGAAAAACAAGTACTATAAAAACACAAAGAAGGAGAGATTTCTTCCAATTCTGCTTGGAGAAGTTTCATGGAAGAGTTTTAGGAGCCCGACAGGCAGAGTTAGTGTGGAAAGGATTTTCCAAATACATGCAGTATTTTTGAACAAAGCCCAGAGATGGAGAAGCTCAGAATGAGTCTGGAGGAAGGAAGCTGAGCTGTCAGGTAGAGTGAATGAACAGAAGTAGGGCCAATGAGGTGCAGTCCTCAAGCTGGGACCAGATCATGTAGCGACCAAGACGCTGTTCCAAGGATCTTGACTTTATTCAGTAGGCAGATAGGGAGCCATGGAAGGTTTCTGATTAAGGGAACAATAAGATGAGGGTTGCATCTCAAAGTAATTACCCTGGCAACTCTACGTGGTATGCATAGAGCATGGAGAGACTTGTGATAGAAACAAGAGCCAGTAGTGATTGAGCACTTACTCTGTTCTAACAGTATTACTCATTAATCCCCTCAACAGTCCAATGAGCTAAGTGCTACTGCCTTGCCCCCTTTTACAGATGAGGACATTAAGGAATAGAGATGTTAAGTAACTTACCCAAGGTCACACAGCTAATAAGAGGTCAGTCCTGAATCCAGGCAGTCAGACTCTGGAGTCCATCCTCCAAACCATTACTCTGTATTGCTTCAAAAGCGGACCAGGGTCTTCCCTGATGGCGCAGTGGTTGGGAGTCCGCCTGCCGATGCAGGGGACGCGGGTTCGTGCCCCGGTCCGGGAAGATCCCACATGCGGAGGAGCGGCTGGGCCCGTGAGCCGTGGCCGCTGAGCCTGCGCGTCCGGAGCCTGTGCTCCACGACGGGAGAGGCCACAACAGTGAGAGGCCTGCGTACCACAAAAAAACAACAAAAAAAAGCTGACCAGAAGTTAAGGATGCCTGCATGCTACCCTGCCCTGCCTCTGCCTAATGTTTCTTCCTCTTCCTTGCTCCTCAGTTTGCTCATCTCTGAAATAGGAGACTTGAATTGGGTTTCTGAGATGCTTTCTAACTCGGGTTTTTTTTGTTGTTTTTTTCTCTTTTGTTTAAATTCTGTATTTGAATGTGGGCCTGATCTATTTGATCAGTACAGTAATGGAGGAAACACAAACGTGAAATGGTTGTGCAAGTTAAAGACAGAAACTCTAAACAAGTTTTGTTTCTGCTTGATTTTTTTTTCTTCTGAAACTTTCTCTTGCTTCAAATTTACTCCAATCAATTAAAAACATACAAACAAGCATAGAAGGTACACAATGAAAAAAATATGTACATGTTTTGGTGTATTGAATGGCAATGAGCTAATACATAAGGTAACTGCTCAACTCTAAGATTTACAAACATTAAGAATACTTACTAATTTATCGTAATCATGTTTTGAAACGATGTGATAGTTACTACTCAAACCAGAGTATTAGTTCACAATGACTCACACAGAGCCCCAGGATAAGGCAACTCATTGAAAATAGAAAGTCAATATTGAACAAGTCCCTTAAGCCGTATTTCTCTCTGCGCTCAGCTAGTTGGGACAAAAAACACACTTTGCTTTTCCTGACTAGTAAACAGGGTTTCTGAAACAGCTGAATCCAAGCTGTCATTTCGCCTCTCAGCATTTTCCGGTTTTTCTTCTTATTTCAAGATGCGGTGCTCTGGTCCCTGTCTGCAGCGGGAGTCCAGACTCTGGTTAGTTTCCGTTTCCAAGGCAACTGACCAGCCCAACAAAGCCACAGCGGCGCCGGGCGCGCTGGTCCCGGGGCCGCGGAGCCATCACTGCCGTGCGTCCTGTTTTCTCCGGACCTTCCTGGTGATCTCCCGGGTCTTCGGGTGATCTGCGCGTTACTTCATGCGTGGCTGTCTCTTTGTGTAAGAGTGATAAAGAGGAAGCTGATAATTCGACAGGCCCGACTTTATCCGACTGCCACTTCTAGCCTCTGCTACAATAGACAGGATGAATGCATTTTCTCTCATTCACGCCCTCTCTCCATCTCGTCGTCTCCTCTCCCTGTCTCTCTCTCTCTCTTCCCCCCTCCTTCCCTCTCTCCCTCCCTCTCTCCCTCTCTCCCTCCCTCTCTCCCTCTCTCCCTCCCTC
>NW_020172818.1:939223-966027 GCF_003031525.2 Neophocaena asiaeorientalis asiaeorientalis
CCTCTCTCCCACTCTCCCTCTCTCCCTCTCTCCCTCTCTCCCTCTCTCTCTAGCTCTCCTCCTCCCCTTCTCCTCTGGCAGTAGCCTTCTTAATGTAGTTTAATGGCTTTACAAAGAAAGCCAGGCAGAGGAGCACTTCTCAGTAGCTGTGGTCGGACCATGACCTAGCTGACCATGAACTTGGAAGGGCTTGAAATGATAGCAGTTCTGATCGTCATTGTGCTTTTTGTTAAATTATTGGAACAGTTTGGGCTGATTGAAGCAGGTTTAGAAGGTAAGGGAGTGCTTTTTAGTGACTTCTAAAAATTCTCTGTTTTGCAATAAAAATTTCTTAAGCGAGTATAAGAGGCACCTGAAATGAGATCAGAGAAATGTTACTCTGGGGTGGACATAAAGAGAGGTGGGTTTTTAAGGGTAGGAAAGATTAATAAAATAAACTTTTTGCAAGTTTCAGTAATGTTTTCAGAACAAAAGAATGTTAAAAGTATGAGAAACACTTTGAATCAAAATGTTAGAACCTAAACTGAGATAAAATGTTTATAATTGGTATGTCTGCTTATATTGAGAGTATTTAGTCCATATTGATGTTGTATTATTTTATCTAATATCCCCTTTTATTGTATCAGCAAATTTTATTTGGATATATTGTGAGGTCCACTTGTTTATTGCTATGTAAATGCATTCATCAAATGGAAATGGTTATACATTGATTATAATTTCTTGTGGTTTAAGATTGGAGCCTAAGAATGATAAGCTTTTTATAAGGTGTCTCAAGAAGTATTTATAACATTACTTATTTTACATCCCAACGGAGATTCTAAGGGGCAGAGTCCCCAATTCATATGACAGATCTTAACATAGATTCCAAAGAGCCAATTGTTTTTCAGGTGTTGCTGTTTACATTCATCAGATGCTCATTCCCCTATTCTCCTTAACAATCTCTCTTTCTTTAAAAAATAAGGTGTGTACTTGCCTGTATCTTTTCCTGAATTTGATGTTTCTTTGAGAATCTGAGTAAATTCAGATGATTATTTTCTTACTGTGCAGAACACATTTGAGAGTATTTTTGCATATGGCCAGTAATTGTTTCTGTAAAGTTGTCAGAGCAATTTTAAAAGCATCCCTAGGTGATGTTTGAAGTAGTTATGCTTTGATATTCTTCTTGTTTCAAATTTTAAACTTGAGTAAAAATGCAAATATGTTATAAATGTATTTACGTTCACAACTAATTCAGTCCTCTGACTGCCACATGTGACATAAATAAGGCTGCATTTACAAATAGCCAACGTCAAATTACAGTAAGTGTGTCACTCAGATGTAGGTTATAGAAACCTACATTTGTAATTGGTTGTGTGGGGGGATAGGTTGGAAAGCAGGGTTTGTTGAAGTAATTTTGAAGTAAGTTTGCAGAATGCTTTTTGCAAGCCCTTTCTGATGGCAATATTTGTAGTTCTAAAAAGAGGATAAATTTCTAAATTCTGGGAGTAGTGATTGCTCTTTAAAATTGACTTTATCTTTTGCATTGTTGTGATAAAGCAATAACTTGGTTTGGCTTCTCTGCCCTTTAGTGTGTGTTATTTTCCTGGCAAATGTGATCGGGACCTCCCATTTTAATGCCCTGGTTTTTATTCTCTCTGAGACTGACAGTTCCTTGGAGTAGTGTTGGTATTTCTAGCTGTGTTGAGGGACTTTTTTTTTTTTTTTTTTACCTGAGTTCATGGATGATTTGTGGTCATTCTTTAAACTCTTTTGACATTTTACTGTGCATTTTGTGATGAAACCTCCTCTGGTATTGGTTTTGTTTTAGGAGCACGAACATTTACTCTCCCAAATGATAGCATGTGTTTCCTTCCTCTAAGGACTGCTAACCTTTATGAAACTATTTTTTCCTATTCTTTATTATATTTCAAAATATACTAATTTGCACGAACAGTTTCTATCTTGTATTTTATATTTTACAGTATCAGCATTTTCCAGGCCAACATTGTACTAATACTATGGAGAGAATGTGCTTTCTCATAAACTTCAATATAAACCCATATCTGAATTCCAGGTTTTAGAAAGTATTTTGAAATGGTAAAATGTTAATGACCACGTGAAGGAGGAATTATACTCAATATGTCAAAGTTGATAGAGAAAGAGAGCAATAGTGCTTTCCATTTTGAGGTTTGCATAAGACTTATCGCCAAAGTCAATGCTAGAGTCAGAAAACCTTCAAAACAATATTTAAGTTGACCACACACTTTGTTTACTGGAGATATAAAACAAATAAACAGACTGATAAGCTCTAATTCATTGAATATAGTTTGAATATATAGATCAGAATGCGCACACTTTAAAGTTACAATCTAGTTTTAATGAATAAAAAATATAAAGAACATTTAATATCAAAATAGCATTTTCATAGATTTTTCTGAAGCTTTCTTCAAAACAAACACGGGTGCTCATTTCATTCAGATTTATTTTCAAATAAGAGTTCTCTTCCTCCCCCCTCATTTACATATCTAAGTTGAAGATAATGATTTCTTTCACCTTCCTTATTTCTGTCTGCTCAAGTGACCTAGTAAAGAAATTTGAGTATTAAGTAGAAAAATTTGAACCTAGGTTAAAGCCCTATGAGGATGATTTTGAGGGGTTTTTTCCCCCTAAACAATTAAACCTTTTCATCTAAACTTATAACTGTTTTATAGTGTAGTTGTCATTCAGAATGTAGTTTTTTTGTATTATTATATACATGCATTATGTCCTCAAGGGCATGTATAATACTATGTTTGCATAATATAGTTATTATCTTGCTTTAAGTATGTATAGAAAAAATGTACTTCAAAATAAATTGGTAACATTAAAATCTGAAATATTTGTATTTGCTTATCTTTGAGTACTTTGAGCTTCCATTCTTTGCAGAAGACTGTGGAGTGGGTCCTGGATGTCCTGGGTCCTTCTCTTCCAGTCTATGTATGATATGCATAAACACATAATGCTACACATAGATCCATGGCATGTATTTATAAACAAATAGCAGGTAACAGTCTTTAATATGAGAAAATAAGACAGTAGTAAGAGTACAGACTCTTACCCCTCCTTTGCCACTCTCTTACTTTCTAACCTTGGGTAAGCTACGTTACCTCTTTAGTTGTCTAAAATGAGAAAACTGGACTTGATAACCTTCATGGAAGTTTACATTTAAAAAGTTCTATAAGTCTATCGGTAATTAAACTTTGATCGTTTATATAACACATATCCTTTTTTATGAAATGGGTATCAATGGCCTACTTTGGGATTGATATGCAGTGCTGTTACTAGGCTGATCTTTCCTTCTCTTCCATAGTGGGATAATTCATCATACATCAGGAGATTTTCGTTGTATTTCAGGAGAATAGAGAAATGTCCTTTCCTGCAGCTCTAGAATTTGACATTTGGGGCTGCTATTTTAGGCGTCCATGTGATAGAGTTTCTCAAAACTTACATGGGATTTCAACAACAGATAAACACATCATGTTATAATTTATTAATATTTCATAGTCCAATTCTTTTCTTTCTTTTCTTTTTCTGTTTTGCAATTCAAAGTTCAATATTTCTTTTTAAGAAAAGAAATATTAATACCAGGTCAGTATGCATGCAAATAATATTTTTAACTTGAGCAAAGTTTTGAGGATAACGCACAATGCCAGAGTTTTGAATTCACAGATTCTCTCTACTTAGTGAGGAGTTCAGGAAGTTCCAGGGTTATGCTGGTTTGGAACACTCCTAAAACCTCACAAGAGTAAATTACCTCTTTTCCAGCTATAAAAATGAAAGTGGTTTTCTGTTGACACATTCCAGGGAGAAATTGAATCAAAATTTTAATGGCAAAGCTATTTCATTATCTCTATATGCAACACTGGGCTGTGAAAATATCTACTTTTCATCCAAATATGTATTAAATCATGCTGAAGTAGTTACTGAATTGAGAAAGAGCCATTCTTCTCCCTACTACTAACCTTGATAAAAGGCAAAACTTTACAAAAATGCAATAACACACGTGACTTGAAAAAAAATTTTTATTGGTAATCCTCTTTGATAAAAAGACAAAAGAAATTAACTGATAATCTAATCCCTTTGTAGAATACACATTAGAATTTCTTTTGTATTTATTGAGCTCACATTATTTAGCAGATATCTGTGATGCTGTAATACAGCTTCCCCAAGAGGTCTAAGCAAGGCATTAGCCATATACTCAAAGATGGATTTTCAGAACCCTGGTTCTTAATTCTGCTGTGCTGTTGACAGAATTGTGGGTGTGTTGGGTCTGTCAATAAATTGGGCCAACTGGAAAACTGTACTGACTGTGTGACCATTCCATGATGTTTAATGAGGACCAAGGGACTGGAGACGACTGGGAGGGGGTTATGATTTCTATCTCGGATGGCTTAATTGAAATTTACAAAGCAGACTCTTCTAAAATTCTCCTAGAATTCTGCTTCTCCAGATGCAATGGGATGCCAAAGCTATGTGTATTTCAACTATCTGGAAAGTCTTTCTAAAGTGAAATGTTTAAGAAAGATAAAAGATTTTATAGAGATATTAGAAAACTTAAAATTTTTTACACAGTCTCAGTGTGGAATAAAGGGAATACTCATACAGTTTGATCTTCTTTGGGGTCTTTTATAGTTAATATTTCAAAAACATTAATATCGACAAAGGGGCTATTGGAAGAAGAGGATTTAGTGTGGTCAGAGATTATATTCAGAGGATCTAGAATTATTTTGCTTGGATTCTAATCACTGTTTCACCTCTTAATAGTCATATGATTTGGGGCTGTTACTTGACCTCTGTAATCCATATTTTTTATCCATAAAATGAAATAATGATAAATAATATTAATATCTTGCTTTATTGAGGGTTACCAATATGCAAGGCAAGTTTTAGACACCAGTATGATATTAAACTGTGTATTAAAATGTTCTCTAGGTTAGTATAGAATTAGTATTAATATTAGTATACTAATATCTTATTTAATCTTCACCCTGGTCCTCTGAGGTAGATACTATTGTTCTCAGTTTAATGATGAGAAAATTTAGAGCTATAGAGGCTAAGTAACTTGGCTCAAGGTTACTCAACCAATAAGTCATACAGCTGGAATTCAAACTCAGGCCATCAGGTTCTATATCCTATTCGTTAATTTCCTAGACATTACAGCATGATGGCAATGGCAAATAATTTGGTGAAGGGGAGAAAGTGTTAAGTCAAGTATCCATTAACTCTTTCTACAAGGCTTTCTTGAATACATTCTCTGTGTGAACACTCAATCACTAACATTGTTTAATAAGCAAAAATGTTCATACTGACATACTGACTGTAGTATTCTACGCATAGCATAGAGAATATTATAAAGCCCCTATCTTATAAATCAGACATAAAATCTTATAACATAAATGAATCTTCATTAAATTTCAGTCTAATCAAAGACAGTATTCAGTTGGGCTCGGGGGTAAAAATTGAGAAGAAAGTCGATATATGTGTTCCGTCTCAGACTGAGCCCAGTTCCTGTCTGGTTTGTCTGTGGGTGACAGGTGGGACTGCTGGAAATAGGTGGGACAGAGAAGGGCTGGTGAAGGAGAAAACTCTATATATTATGTTACGGTGTAAAGATGAGACCCTGAGTCCGGGAAGGGGGTTATTTATAAAAGGGTCTAAGATTTATGAGCAGGAATGATTGGAACATGGATAAAGGAATAGATGATCCACACTGGATTTTGGATCAAGCGCATCCAGTGTTGGTTTCTAGTACAAAACAAGGGTTTTAGTCTTGATAAGCATGGTCATCAACAGAAAACACATACTCCAGGCTTTATCAGCAGGTATAAAGCATGAAGGAACACAGTTCTAGCTATGGGGAACAGAGTTCAAGGGAGGGAGGAAAGCTTAACTTAGCTGAGAATTCACTACTGGGCAAACAGAGTAAGAGGAGTGTTACAAATACTATGCCCTGGAATTATCTTATCCGGCAAGTGAGATTGTAGGTGTTATTTCTGTTTTGCAGATGGATGAAAATGGAGATTCAGAGAGATTAACAATTTGCTCGAGGTCACAGGGGAATAAGTGAAGGAACCTGGAATAGTTGCAATACCTTCAGGTGGTACTGATCCAAATGACGTTCACTATACTACAGAAAATAACTATTCAGAAATGGGATACATTTTACACAGATAGATAAAAGCCACATTTAATATAAACCTTAATACAGACTATCCCTAAAAATTGTTACTTTTAAAAATTTTGACTTTTATTTTTTGTTTTACTTCTGCTTCTATGTAGAGGCATTCTGTGTAAAAACACGGCTATGATAATGAACAAAAAATGAGGAAGAGGAAAAAAGGAAAGATACGTTTATAAATCACATAATTGAAGCTCTGATTTATTAAGGCTTCATAAAATGGAAAATACTTAGAAATTACCAATTCCAAATCAATCATTTCATAGATGAAGAAACTGAGTCCCAGAGAGAATAAATGACTTACCGGACGACTTGATTTTGACAGGCTTGTCTCTGCAGAGAAAAATTCTAATGGATTATACTCAGACAATAAACTTCAAATATAATCTAAATTGCACCAAATATTTATCCAAATTATAGCTCTCCTTAATTCTGCTAGTGGAGCAATCACTCTAAAGTTCAAGGATTCTAAGATGTGGGTGATGGGAAGTGGTTTTTTGCCTTAGCTTTGTCATTAGAGACAGGTGCCACCACAAAGAATCCTTAGGTTGAGGGACTTGGTCATAAATTGAGGTGTTTTCCACCTTGATGACTTGTCTGAATGTTAATGGTAGAGAGTCATTACCCCCTGACAGTCATTCAGTGACCCCAATGGATGAATTTCTGGAAGGCACAGGCTTAATAGCCAGTAGATACATTTACAAGTCACAAGTGTACTTATCCTAATTGTTCACCACTCTGATTATTAAAAACAAGAAGTACCTTGTTTATTGCTTGCACCATCTCGCACCCATGAAATTGGTGAAATTTACCCCCACTCTCCAGGCTGTTGGGGGCAATTATTTGAAAAGCATTGAACATCATCAAGATGAATCTTACTGCTAAAAATATACCAATAGTATGGTTCAGCTGTTACAGGGAGGCTGTAGAGTATAGATGCTAAGAACATACTCTGAAGCCAAAATAATTGGAATTAACAACAATTAAATCCTGTCTCCAATATGTATTAGTTGTATGATTTTGGATAAGCACCCCAACCTTCTGCGCCTCAGTGTCTTTATATCTTAAATAAGAATAATCATAGCACCTCCCTCTCTTGTGTGTTGTACAGATTGAAGTGTTACTATTCGTGTGTGCTTAGAGCCAGCTCTAGAATATTATAAATGATTTGTGTGTTTTGCCATTATGGACACGCACATCATCTTTCTTTCCAAAAAAAGGAAACCACCACTCAATATCTAAAACCAAAAGCTGAATTCATTGCTTGCTGAGCAAGTGAGAGCCGCACTTGTAGGATATAGTTGTTCAGAGAAAAACACTGCTAATGTTATTTAGAGTTTTAAGCTTTCCAAAGAGTGGGTATCATTAATGGGAAGTTGTCATTGATCAATTGAGTTGGGTTTAAAACTGGTTCTGGTGCTACTTGTTAATATAATTGGAAAATGATCATTCATTTCCTTTCTTGAAACTACAGTACAGGAACTTTTTATTTCCACAGTAAACAACATTTAAGATTATTTATTGAGCACCTCCCAAGTATCAGCCGCTGTTCTAGACACTGGAGGTGCAGCCTTAAGGAAAGAGACAAAATCTTTGTTCTTGCAAGCTGATCTGCTAAATTTTGAGATACAAACTATAAATGCTACAGAGATGTATGGAAGACAGAGTAGTTATAGTATAATTCATTCATTCATTCACTAAATATGTGTTTCTCTACTATGCTTCACACATAGTTCTAGGCACAGTAATGAGCACAGTCCAAGTCCTTGTGGAATTTATATACTATTGGGGAAACAAGACAAAAAGATAAAGAAACAAAGGAATATATAATCTGATGTTTAATAGAAACAAGCACAAAATGTAATAAGGGGACAGAAACAGGCATGTTATAATAGAGTGGTCAGAAAAGGCCTTTCTGAAGAATTGATTTTACTGCCAATAACTGAAAGAAATGAGTGTATGTGACATATACATGTCACATAATAGAGTGGTCAGAAAAGGCCTTTCTGAAGAATTGATATAATAGAGTGGTCAGAAAAGGCCTTTCTGAAGAATTGATTTTACTGCCAATAACTGAAAGAAATGAGTGTATGTGACATATACATGTCACATAATAGAGTGGTCAGAAAAGGCCTTTCTGAAGAATTGATATAATAGAGTGGTCAGAAAAGGCCTTTCTGAAGAATTGATTTTACTGCCAATAACTGAAAGAAATGAGTGTATGTGACATCGTAGAGTCTGGAACAAGAGGATTCCAAGCAAAGGGATGACCAAGTACAAGGGCCTTTGTTTACAAGTGTATTTCTTGTGTCCAAGGAGCACAGATTTGCTGGTGGAAGTGGAGCAGAGTGAGCTGGAAGGTTGGTGGTAACAGTGGAGGGATGGGCAAGGGCACAGCGTACATGGCCATCACAAGGACTTTGGGTTTTGTTGTTTGTGTACTGGGAAGTCACTAAAAGATTAGGCTAGGAAGTCTCTATGAGTCCCCTATTCCAGCTTATTTTCTGGGCCTTGATATTTTTCACACCACATCTGCCTGCCCCATTGTCAGCAAAGGGTAGGCAGACACCTCTTTGCCCTGCCCCAGACAACTGCCAGGACATTGACTCATTACCTTTTGTCAGACTTCTTTTATCTGGAAGAACTTCTATTTCCCATGACCGATCTTTAGCATATGCTGTGGACTAAATATTACTTTCTTTTTGTTGAGCTCGATCTGCCCTTTTACCAGCCCTGTGAGGTTGGAAAGCAGATCTAGTCTTCATTTCTCCTTACCAGGCTGCTTCAAGATCCTAGGATACAAACCCTACTCTTAATTGCATCTATAAGAACAGTGTAAATTGTCTCAGTAAGACTTTGCTAGAGAAGGTATTTTAAAAACAATCAAATAATATTCCTTGAGCACCTGCCATAGTGAGAGTATTAAGATAGTGGAAGCAAAGAGGCAGATTTCACAAAAAGGAAAGCCATGTTGTTATCCTTTGAGTAACTCCTCCTCTCCCACATATTAGCTTCAAAGATAAATATTCCAATTGGACACATTCCATATTGAGATGAGAATAAGATCCCAGATATTTGTACTAATAACATTTTTTTGGAACTAGCAAGAATTATAGACACTGTAGTCCAACCCCCTCATTTTATGAGTAAATTGAGGCCCAGGAAGGTTAACTGACTTGTTAGAAATGACAAAACTAACTGGTAGCATTAGATGCCATAATAAGTATACAATCTATGATAGAGTGATAAATTACATTCTAGGTGAGAAGCTAATAACTTTACATTTTATAGTATCTAATTTTACAAAACCGAGTCAGAATAATCTTATTAGCCATAATTACAGGAATTCTGGCTCTGAAGATTGTATTATGAACATCTTTTCATTATGTTGCTATTTTCTGGTGTTTTGTCTCAGGAAGATGTGGGGGAGGGGGAGGTTTCTGATACACAGGCAGAAATAAGTCTCCTGAAAAAAACTGGTGAGGTATGCCAAAACGTGATCCACAATGGTGAAAACACACCAAATGCTTGGTGCTTAGGCATTCAGGCAGGCATCCCATGAATATAGGAGTGGGGCCTCGAGTAGGGAGGCCTCGAGTAGGGAGGTCCCAGAGCGGTGAGCAAGAAGTTGGCATTAGATGCTAATAATACCAGTAACACCTGAATGAGAGATTTGTGGCGTCTGTGCCAGGCACCATGGCCAGCACTGTCTGTGCATTATTCATGTTGACAACAATTTTTATGAACCAGTTACGTAACTGAAGATTAAAGAAATGAGAAAGTATATGCTGTGGAAGTTTCAACACTTGGATCATATACCTAGAGGTGTTCTAGCTGGGATTAAAATCCATGCTATCCACTGGAGAACACAGGTTCTCAGCCACCATGTACCTGCCTCTCAGGTAGGGCTAGGTCATGGTCAGAGACAGAATTACCTTGACGTAAATGAAGGTTAAGCTATAGATTTCCTTAAGTATGTGGGCCCCTTCCCATTCCCATTGTAAATAAATATTAACTTCCACACCAAATTTTGTATATGTCATTTTCCCCTCTTTTTGAAAAGATTCTTATCTTCCAAATTATATAAGATTCAGGCCTGACCTAACCAAGATCTGCCCCTACTGTGAGCTTAGAAAATCTTGCATTTTCTGGCGCATGAGGTCCATGGCTGGGGATACAGAAATAAAGGTTCATCCACTAAGACAGGAAGCTGGATACAAACTTCCCATTAGGGGTCCCCATGTCTCTCTGTGAATCTCCATGGCTACCCAGGCTTCACGACTGGCACGATAAGGAAGAGACCATCTGGCAGCATGACATCTCCAGGTGTGGCTGGCTATAGGGGGAATGAAGTCCAGTTCCCCACAGAGTTGACTCAGGAACTAGTTGTGCTTGAACCTGCAGGAAGGTCCCAAGGGCTGACTAGCAGCATGGCTGAGTGGAGAGAGCATGGACTTTCACATCAACAGATGTGGATTTGAGTCTGACCTCCTTCACTTACTAGTTGACCTTGGGCAACTTACTGGATCTCTTTGGGCCTCAGTTTCATCATATGTAAATTGATCATTTTCGTGAAGACTAAAAGAGAAGAATGGACAGTCCCTGGCTCTATTATGGTGCTCTATAAATGTGGCCATTTATTGTACATACAGTATAAAAGCCAGGTAGGGCAAAGACTGAGGAAATGAGGCATGGGTAAGCATCATCTATTATTTATTTATCATTTGTTTTATATACGATTATCTAGCTGTACGCTACAGATTTGGAGTGCCACCCTAGAAATCTTTGTGCTTACCTTTGCCCTCCTCTTCATCTAGGACAAATGGACCCTTTCATGTTCATAGGTATTCATTCATTCATACATACATTTATTTAACCTATACTTACCAAGCTTCTACTGGATGCTGTTCTAGGGGCTGGAGATACAACAAGGACAAAAACACTGAGGTCCCTGCTGTTGCAGAGGAGTTGGCCTTGGTTGCGGCAGAGACTCTCCTTCCCTGTATTAGATGCTGGGGAAGGCAGAGAATATGGATGTAAACATTGGTGCATTCATAACGAGAAGTTGAGAGACACTGTCTGATTGCTTTCTTCTGTTAAAATGAAGCAGAGTGAGGTAAAAAGCATTTGTGGGGTGGGGAGTAATGGATGTTTTAAAGAGAGAAAAAGTATAGTATAGTCTTTTCAGAGCTTGGGGGAGTGACTTTACTGAGCAAATGTGAGACCATTGCTGGGCAGTGCTTAGTGCCCATTTGAGATCTGTGGTCATCATTTTAAAAGAAGACTCTCCCTGGCTGGGATACAGTAAGCACTCTTCTGGGTACATTACTGCTAGATCATTCTTTCCAGACATGTTCAAAGAGAAGGGCAGAACGGGGTAGCGAGTGGAAAAATAGCAAGGGAATTAGAGGGAATATGGTTAATACAATCTCCAAATATGCAAAAACAGATATAGTGGCTCAGACTGTGGAGGTCCAACTATAGAAGACTTGAAATGGAACCAGGTGAGGATTGTGTCCTCCAGCTGTGTGATGAGGTAGAGACCAGTGATTGAAAATTTTATTTCTCAATTCTGTGGCCATCATGGTGTAGTATAAATCAAAACAACTAGTAAAATTGCTTGGGGTAGAGGATCCAACACAGTGTTTACAAATATTAGTTTATTTGTTATGGTGAAAATACTTGAGAAGATACTCTCAGACTGCTCTTCAAACAACAGATGAATTCCTTGAAGTTGTGTATTTAGTGTTCCTTCATAAATGGAGTAAAATTCAAATACACAGAAAGGAATTTTCTGCTTAAATTCTGAGTTTGAAACAAAGCTTTATTCATCAGATATTTTTAGTGATGATGCATTTGTGCTTTTATTGTTTCCACAACTTTTAGCCACCAGTTTCTTCTTAGCTTTTGGGAAGTTCGGTAACTGGTAGTTACTAATCTGATGCCCTACCTTCAAAACTGTGTGTTCAATGACTATTAAAATCAATGAGGTATGTAATTTTGTATGTTCATGTATACATACACACTTGTACCCAAATATGTGTTTGTGTAAGCACACACTAGACTCATGTGTGCACACACTTAAATACTTCACACACACGTGCGCACAAATACACAGGCACACACACACTCCCACAACATAAGCCATGAAGTTTATCAGTTGATATGATAAGCCGTTGAGCTCTTTGAAGAACCTGATTCTTGATTCTTTTGCACCAAGACCTGTGAAGATTCCTTGGGAGATGGACTTACACTTAACCATATGTACAAGAACAAAGGCATAATGAAAAAAAAAGAGCACTGGAGGGAAAATGAAGCTTGACTATGGGTTGAAGTGGAATATGCCATATATCTTTGGAATAAAAACACCCTGACTGCAGTCTCTAACTAGCTATGTGATCTCAGGCAAGTTATTTCACCTTCCTGATCCTCTATTTCTTCTGTAAAATCCTCTCATAGGTCTAGCTCACAGACTATTGTCTGCAAACAGTACATTTTTAATGGACATAAAGTGCTTAGAAAGACCAGTTCTGGTCGCTAGTAAGTGCCCAGGTAAATGCTTTTACGTCTTCCCGGTTTTTGCTCACCAGGTCCTACACCTCCCTCCTTGAGTTTGGAAAGGCCCTGTCTTGTGGTTTCCTGGATGCCTCTTGTGAGTTCAACTTGCTGCCCTTCCTAAGCTTGGATTCCTGCCTCACCCGATCAGTGTCACCTCTCTTGGCCATGCTTCAGTTCTGAATTCATTCAGTTTGGGCAAGAGCCCCATTTCATTTGCATGTTGACAAATTCTCCCATTTGCCTAGCATATGTCTTATGAGCCTGTCAAATACCACTGTGTTGAAAAGATGTTTAGAACACATTTCTTAAGTTAAAAGAACAAATTTCAAAAGAGTATGCAAAATGATGACCCCATTTAAAAATGTGTACACAGGGTGCAGAGAGAACAAACGCTGGCATTTTTGATTTCTCCTTTGAACTCGTCTGTTTTGGGCTTGTGTTGGTTTTTTTTTTTTTTGGTTTTTTTTTTTTTTTTTTTTTTGCAGTACGCGGGCCTCTCACTGTTGTGGCCTCTCCCGTTGCGGAGCACGGGCTCCGGATGCGCAGGCTCGGCGGCCATGGCTCACGGGTCCAACCGCTCCGCGGCATGTGGGATCCTCCCGGACCGGGGCACGAACCCGTGTGCCCTGCATCGGCAGGCGGACTCCCAACCACTGCTCCACCAGGGAAGCCCTGGGCTTGTGTTTCTATAATATCTTAGAGGTTACATTGAAAAGGAAAAGAATATTAATATGAAATACACATTATTTTTTTCCAGTAGGAGAAACACAGTACCCATTGGAACACAATCATTTATCAAATTAAAAACTCTTTTTTTGATCCAGAAAACATGTTTAAAATTGAGGAGTTCTGTGTTTATCTTTAAAATAAGATCATTCAAAAGAAACATCTTGGACCTTGAAGGTCAGATTTTTATACTTTGAAGTCATTTTTCAGCTTCAAGTCAAACAATTTCCACAGTGGTTGATAAAGAGCTGTCTCTATAGGTATTCATATGTCAAAGAAGTTATCAAAGGCCTGGGATATTGATATTTTACCTAAGAGCCTCACTTATCTAAAAGAGGAGCTCATTTTCTGCACCTTTTACAAGAAACTGTAGTTTTACGACTCTGAGGAAGAAACCATTTCACTCCATTTATGTGTTTTGCTTCATTTCCTCTGAAAGGGAGGACTGGACTGGCTGTGTGATATGTGAGAAAGGGCGGGGCAAGGAAGGAGAGTGCAGAGGGGGAGTCTGCTGCTTCTTGGCAATCCTTGGCTTCCCTCACTTCTGAGCTAAAATAATTCTCTTTCCGGACAGCAGCTTGCTTGCGTCTGAGTGGGCACCATTCATGCGAAAACCTAGGTACGAATTATTTAATCCGGGGAACAGATTGAAAGGAAAGGAGTGATATAAAGAGGCTTCAAGAAGTAGAAGGAAGCAGTTAAGACCATTGCAATGATTCCACTGCATGGCTCCTTAGCAAGGAATTCTAAATACCCCTCATACATTTTTTTTTCTTTCAAAAGTACTTTATAAAATTTGGCCATAGGGATGATCTGCATAATTTTCCTTTTTCATTACTAGATTTTTTTTTCTTACATAATGAATGTGAAGAAAACTACACTGACCTTGATTCATATTGATGCAATTTGGGGGAGGAAAAAACTCTACATTGAGGCTCTAGGCTCTGATCTGGGAATATAAAGAAAGTAACATATGATCTGCACTTTGACAGAACTTAAGTCCAAAAACAACTCCCCTGAAATGATAGCATTGTGGAAAGAACACAGCATTGGTTTCAAACAATCTTGTTCTTATCCAGACTCAGCCACTAGCTAGTTATCTGATCTTAGTTTTCCTTCTCTGACAAGTGGGGATAAGACCGACCTTCTAGCATTCCTGTGATGAGTAATGAGTTAATATATGACAAAATCAAGGGCAGTAGCCAGCAGAGGGGGGTCATCGAATCAGTACTTTTACACATTGTATCATAGATGGCCTGATGGTGTTAATAGTCTGACACTCTGGAGTCTGACAGCTTGAGTTTGAAACCTAGCCCCGGCACTTACCTGCTTTGTAATCTTGGGCACACTGCTTATACTTTTTGTGCTCCAGGGTCCTCATCCCTGGAGATGAGTAAAAAGATAATAATATTGATAGTATTGATATCATAGGGTTTTGAGGATAAATGAGTTAAGATATGTAAAGCACCTGCAGTGCCTGGTGCAAGGTAAGCACTGTGTAAGCATTTCCTCTTATTATTTTTAATAATTATTGATTCTTTTTCAAAATCTATTCTAGGGGGTTTGTCCATTATTTCCCCTTGCTTTTTTATCACTATTATTATTATTATTGTAATAGTGATAGTGGCTTCTGTTTTAGCTTAAGTCTCTTTCACTTTGCATTGTTTTGGATGTGTTTTGCTTATGGTCTATGCACACCCCCATGCATGGTTAAAGCCTCACAGAGAAACAGGCAGGTTGCAGGTACAGTTAGCACCTTGGGGGATAGCTGTGCTGTGAGCCAGTACTGAGTTTGCAGCTTCCCCTGGACTGGTCATCATATAGAGGTGCATATGCCTCTAGTAACAAGGAAGACCTCATGAGAGGCTGTGCATGAATCAACACTAATCCTGCCACCGGAGGAACAAACCCAACTTCTGGTAGTTAAACATCTTTCCTCTTCGGTAAAGCCAAGCATCTTTTTTCAGGCAGAAAGAGTTTGTAACTCACGCTTATATCCCCTGCAGTAGTACTTAATAGAAACTCCACGAGTGGATAAGAATAAGGGAGTAAGACAGGTGACTGTAAAATACGACTACTTTTACACTGCTAAATCAAATTTTATAGTTTTTTATTCTGAAATACTTTTAATATTATATATATATCATATTTCCCAAAAGTTCAAGAGGAGGAGCAAGTAGGGGTGGAAAGTTAAAGAGGGGAAGTAAAATAGGAAGAGCCCTTATTAGTCTTTACATAGGCTGCAGAAACCCTACAAAGGCATCTAGACTCCGTTGCAAAACAGGTTTAAGTGAGGGTCATAAACAGTATGGAATTAATAGAAAAACATTTGGTACAAGGTTCTGCCACACACCTGCTGGGGCACTAGTAGGACTTCTGAGAAGTAAATTAACCTGTGTTCCATGTTCCTCATGTATCACATGGAGATAATATTTACCTCAGGGGGTTGTTATGATGATTAAATGAATTAGTACAATGTCTGACCTTACATAACTTTGTTTATTATTGACTTATTATTACACAGTTCTTCCTGGGTAACTGCTGGAGTTTGGTTCTAGGACCCCCTTGGATATCAGAATCTGAGGATGCTCAAGTCCCTCATATAAAATGACAGTAGTACAATTGGCCCTTTGTATCCGAGGGCTCTGCATCCGAGGACTCAACCAAATTCCATCAGCAGTTGGTTGAACCCGTGGATGCTGAACCCGAGAATATGGAGGGCTGATTTTAATACTCATCAGACATTACATGAATATAGTCTCATTTTTGCCTTTACACAGTGATTATAAGAGATATGGGACTTTGTTTAGGACATTTCTTTTCATATATTTATAAATACGTTCTAATGGAAATATACGTAGTATTATTAGTATTATTTTAATAGTATTATTTTAATTCGTATAAACGATGCTTTGTTTCTTCTTTCCCAAATTAATGAAGCTCGTAAAATTTCAGGCAATGCAAAAGTCTAAGAAATAAATAAAGAGAGAATTGCTATTCTCTCTTGTCTCCTGCTGGGGAATACTACCAGAGTAACCGAAGTTTCTAAAGCGTTTTCAGTAGAGTTGACGGTCAGGCAGGAAAAGGCGTCTATGATCATGGAATTTTGGAAACACTGAGCTGCAGCCCACTTTGGAGACTCTGAATATACTTGGCCATATTAAAAGTGTTGAGAAGTCTTGTAAACAAACTGGCCTGCTTTTACTGCACCTTAAGCAAAGCCTGCCTTCTATTAACATTCAACAGAACACGTTTGGGAAATGGTGTATTAAGCTGTAGGCAGCATGAAAGAGTGGAAAGAGCATGAACATCTGGGTCAAAAAGGTCTGGATTTGAATCCAAGCTCTTTCTTTTAGTGAATCTGTGTTATTATTTTTCTTTTCTTTTTTGCTTTATTTTTAATTTCTTTAAGTGTCAGTTTTGTCGTCAGCAAAGAAGGATAATATTTTATCCTCAAGTATTCTTTGTGAAAATTAAATAACAGATGGAAGGCATAACGTATGTCACAAATATTACCTCCCTTTCGTTCTCCAATGAATGGAAAGAAATTTACAGAGAGGTATCTGACATACATCTGGAATCCTTAGGGAAGTGTCTTGCAAATTGCTCATTGAGGAGAAATGTTTCTGGCTATGGTTTAAAATAGGATATAAGATGCCTCACTCTGTGTGATTCCTTTTCAGAGAAAATACTTCCAGGGACTTGGTCTCTGACTCATACTTCCTTCACCCCAAAGCAATATACCTTATCTCCCCATTTTGTCACTTCCAAGGCTTAAAATGTAGCCAGTTTGGGATGCCATTTATCACATAACATGCTCAAGCCATGTTAATTTTCACCTGCTCAACCAATTATTGTGTCATGGTAATAGGGCATGGCAGCCTTATCACACGCAGCCATCCTGGGTAACATTTTATTTTCTACGTGAAATGTATACACACAATGTCTTCTAATCAAACATTCTATTTACTCCAAATGTCCTGACCTCTTGGCTACTTATTCTAAAGTTGAGAGCTCTGAGACTCGCTTTCAAAATAGGTAAAATAAGAGAGAGTAGAGGAAAGAGAGGGATGCAAGGTGAGTGGAGGACATAGAAATCCCCTGTATATCTGCATTTAAATAGAAAGGATGCTGAATTGGGGGGCAGGAGAGAAATGGATGAACATAGGCTCCAGGGGCTCCAGCAAGAAATTTTCATTTAGAGTTTGTCTTTCCTTATAGGTAGTGCTTGGTGTTATTGCAATAAGTCGTGCCACTGTTGAACAAAGCCAACTCTTTTGTGCAGTGCTAGATGGCAGGCATCATGTTATGCTTTGGTATGTTTGTTTGACTTTTAGCTTGTAATTTCTAACATCAAATTCCACTTGCCTTTATGATTTTATCTCTGATAAAAAGAAAATTGAAAATACGTAGTAATTTCTCCAAAATTCAGACTGACTCATTTGGAACGTGTAGTGATTGGAGCACTGTCTGAACTGAAGTTCTAAGCAAATCTTTATTCATAGAATGTAAATGTGTTACTCTAACAAAGATTTGGCATGCAGAATATTTAAAATGCTGGAAGAAGTCAGCTGTTTTCCTGCAACCTCCAAATTCCTCAGATGCTATTTAAATAATGCATGTAATTAAAAATTATTTTTATCTATTCATTAAAAGCAAGATTAAAGAAGGGTGTCAGATAGGCTTGACTTTGTTATTCTAGTTTGAATTAATATTTAATTTAAAAATAAATGCTAATGGATCAACCTAGGCTGTAACAGAGGCGTTTGTGCATTTGTGTGTGTGTATGTGTGTGTTTGTGCATGCTTTAAGGGCAAAACATAACAAAATGTGATACTGAAGAAAAAAGGTAGAGAGTTAAGAGCACTGATGTAGAAATCAGAATTATTGGGTTTTAATCTGAGGTATACTTTTTACTAGGGATGTGATTTGGGCCAAGAGCTATAGTAGATGCTGTTGGTGTCTGGTCAGGTCTCTTGGAACCCCTCTTCCTGGTGGGTGTGTCCATCCCCCCCAAATGTTGATACTTACTAAGGGCTCACACCTGAGACCTGCTCTGGAGGATTACCCTTGGGTGATTGCAGCCAAGGTGCCTGGGAGTTACACACACACACACTCACAAACGCAATAGCTGGGACACTGTCAGTATATACCTCCTTTTGCCTCAAGACAGGACAGACTCTGCTCTCCTATTTATTCTCCTGAACTCCCCATGGATTAGACTATAGCTAGACTTCCCCTGGAGGTATCCTAGCTCCTTCCTCTTTCCTCTTTTGCTTCCTACATCTCATTTCTAGTTTCTCTTGAAAACACTCCCTCCATAAGCCATGAGCAGGGGAAATCTGCCTCAGGCTCTGCTCCCAGAGCACCCAACCTAAGACAAGTGGCTGAACTTCACTGTGCCTCATTTCTTTTTCTGGAATAATACCACACAATGAGAAACACCTAGCACCATCACCAGCCCAAAGTAAGTGTTCAGTAAAGTTAGTTCTCCTGATGTTTCTGCCTTTGCTGCTGCAATTATTATTATTCCTTGAATTAGTAGCTGTTGTGATGAGGTATTGAAGTACTACTTAAAGTTAAGTAAAAAGGGTAAATTTCAGATTTCATAGCAGCCAATTTAAGAATAACCACTACTGGGCATCTCCATGTGTGTTTTTTATTATAGTTAACCTTCCTTAAATAGAATTGCTTCCTATTCTTAGAGTCAACAATATTTATTTTTACATGGACTAGTCCAAGGTATAGTTTGTGTCTTCAAAAACTTACAGTCCAGTAAGGATATTAGACAAGTACTCAAATTAATATAATGTAAGGAAGGGTTGAAAGGCAAATGACTAGAGTCCAACATATATAAAAACAAAACGGTGTGCTCTTTCAAAACAAGGACAGGCAACATTCAGATTGAAGCAGGAGAGAAAGACTCTTAAAGGAAAGAAGGTTGGGTGAGTGAATGGATAGTTGGCTGGGTGGCTGGCTGGAATTTTTAATAACTTTATTGAGGAATAATTTATATTCCACAAAATTTACTCACTTTAAGTACACAAATCAGTGAATTTTAGTAAATTCACCATGTTGTGCAAAGATTATATCCATCCAGTTTTAGAACATACCCATCATCCTTGTAGGATCCCTTCTGCCCATTTTATGGTTAATCTCCACTCTCATCCATAGCTCCAGGCAACTACTAATCTACTTTTTGCCCTTATAGGTTTTCCTTTGGTGATAATTTCATACAAATGTGTTCATAGAATATGTGGCTTTTTGTACTGGCTTTTTAATTTAATGTTTGAGATCTGTGGATGTATCATATATCAATAATTCATTCTTTTTATTGCTAAATAGTATTCCATTGTATGGATGTAGTGCATTTTGTTTAACCACTCTCTTGTTGATGAACATTTAGATTGTTTCTACTTTTTGTCTATCTTGTGTGAAAGTCTTTGTGTGGAGGATAAATGCATTTTAACAGCTGAATATGAGCTGGCAGTGAAGGAAATGCCATGAGTGAGGAATGGCGATGAAGTTTGCGTTGTGATCGAGAGGGAGTGACTGCTTATTTAGCAAAAGCAAAGCGTATCATAGAGGCATGGAGGACTATGGAAAGCATTGAAAGCAACAACACAACTTACCAATATACATCAAGAGAAATATGTATCTTCCAATATATTCTGCCCAGAAAACTATTTCATGCTCAAAACATTTTGAAGACCACTGGATAACATATGCCCTTGTGGGAAATGCTTGTTAGCATTTTAAAGGTTCTGAGAAGTTCTGTAGTAAAACTACCAATTTAAAAAATATATTTTAAAACATCTAAATTTCATTTAACCTGGAATTTCACATGCACACACAAAAAAGTAAGCATGGATTCTGTTTTTATTAATTAGCAGTATTAATACTTTGTGAATCTAATGTTCTATGAAAACACTTTGATTAATGCATATAAAACAGGTACGTACAAGGTTCTGCCTTGAAGGCCAGGATAGGAAATATGAAAAAAATGACTGTATATAAAAGATAATGTGGACATTTATAAAATGAATGTAGCTCTTTGATTTCTCCCCAACCTGTAATTCATACTTCTGTTAAGGCACATCACATTATGCTAGCATTTAAGATATTAAAATGAGGGTAACGCCACTCTATCCCATTCCTCCAAGCTGGTGTTTTACACAGTTAATGGTCATACGCCGTTATTGGTTGAGACATCATTTTTGTGGGGTCTTACCAGTATTTCTAATGAAGTAGAGAAAACATTCCAGATGTGGTTAAGATAAGTATTGTTTTATGAAACTTTTGTTTCAGTCGTGTGTGTGCATGTGCGTGTCTGTGTGTTATCCCAGTATGTGGTCAGTGAGTTACAGTTTAATAAAAAACTGAAAATCTTTTCCCTAAATTATCCTTTCCCAAAGTTTAAGAAAAGTATCATCATGACGCAAGATGCCTTTAGGTGATACACGGACAATCATCACAAATATTGTGTTAGTAGGGAGTTATTTATACACTTCCTAATCCTAGTTCAATCCTTTGCTTATAGAAATGAGATATTCTCCTTTCGGTGCCAGTCTTTAATACAATTGTGTGTGTCTTCTTTGAAAAGAGATGACAGTCCTGAGCTCAGACCTAAAACTTGAAAACGATGTTTCATTATATTTATATTGTAGTTACCTCTTTATGGCAATTGACACTTATTTGCCATTTGGTAGTGATACAATATTTCCTTTAAAAATAATATATTTAAGTGAATTACGTTAAGGAAAATAACACTAGTGTAAGTGAAATATAGATTTTGGTAGAGATATTAAAGGTGATTGTGAATGAATGAAATCTGGGAAACACATTTCTAACCTCTACCTATCCTGAGAATATCTTTTACTTATGAGAACTCCCTTGATATTTAAAACATTTTTTCATTGTTTCACGTATTTTTGATGATCATATTCTCTTACCTGGGAATCAACTATTTTAGAAGTTAGTCAAGTAAATAATATGCAATGGTATAGAACTGAAGGTTCGCTGGTGAGAGGGGCAGGCATGGCTTGAAAACCACTCTTTTATATATAGAATTTCTTTTTCTTCTTTCTTTGCTAAAGAATCTGCAGAAAGTTTGCAGCCTGTGATGAAGGGCCCATAGCTGTTTCCGTGTCTCTATCTCATTAGATGTAATCAATTTAGTTGGCAATGCCACAGTGTTTCACTTAATCTAATATTCAGATCAATGGGAAGTTGCCATATGTACACAGATTACCAATTTTCAAATCATTAGAATGCAATAAAAATAGACCCAATGCTCTCTTGACACTGTGTATAATTTAATCTCTCCTTGTTGAATCACAATTGAATTCAGGGTCTCAGACTACGGAGAATATCAATTGGATTTATACCATATATGTGCAAAGATACCACTTAATCAAATTGCAGTTTATTGGATGCCAGATGAGAGTTTACTTGAGCTCAAGTGTATCTACCACCTTCAAGATGGGCCTGCCACTGTTCTAAATTTGACATCTCAAGTCAGTGTCTTGATTCAATGCCGTGTGTGTCTCCTTTATGTCGGGTACTCTTACTACATCGACAGAGGTAACTAGTTTGTGCTTTGAGTGATAGTTTAAGCTATTCCAGGGAATATAAATTAGATCTTGTAGAATCAGAGAGATGATACGTATGGATTTAGAATTATAGGTGTATTTTCTGTCTTGTGTTTCACTAGATAACAACATAATTTCCAGGGCATTCTTGTCTCTAACTCGTGTTTACAAGGAATCCAAACCACTATGGCCAACGTTGAACTTCTCCTCCTAACTTCCCCAAAAGTCCTTATTCATACCATTTGTCCTGGATCCCAGGAATAGATTGTTTTACAATGTTCTGATTGCTTTTCATGTCTATTTTAACACCTAACAAATCACAGAGGGCAAGGATTGAGTCATATGTGTGACCTAAGTCTAACCGGTGATTGATTGATTCTTTCATTCAGCACATACTTTTTGTAGTTTACTGCAGGGAATTTGGCCTTTTGGGGAAGAAGATAAAGGTTTGTTCAGATGTTATGATATGGCTTATATTTTTAATGAGTCACTCTAGCTGATGTCTTCATGGGCAAGGGAGCAAGGCAGAAGTAAGGGAAATCAGTTTGGAGGCTTTTGCAATTACCAAGATGAGAAGTGACGGTGGCATAAACCAGGGTGGTGGAGGTCACAGGTGCTTGTTTTACACTTTTCAACGTGCCTGGTATGTTTCTGTTTTCAATATATTGTTTAACAAAGAAGTGATACTATATTCCTGTCTGCCTATACCTTCACACTTTCCAAACTCTTGACCTTCGAATAAATATAAAGAGGGCTTGTCTCTGCATATTTACAAAGTCGTCTCAGTATCCACGCTGATGGGTAGGGAATGTGGTGCATTATGTAGTTGCTGTGTTCAGCAGAATCATTCTTTTGCATCATATGCAGTTGAGTGCATTTCTACTTTGAATAGTTTCATTAGATTTTTAACATAGGCAGGGAAAAAGAATGGAATGGATATGGTTTGCATATTCTGCTAATAACAACATCAAAAAACCTGCACTATTTAGACAAAACCAAGTGACTAGATGCAGAATTCGTCAATCTGCCTGGTAGCACTAAAGACAAATGTGGCAGTCGTTTTGTGCCATTAATGGCCTTATCACTAATAGTTCAGTTTGTTGGTGCTAGAAATGATTGTGAAATTAACCCTTTGAATATTAAAATAGTACTTGTTTTTGTTTTTTTTTGCGGTACGCGGGCCCTCTCACCGTTGTGGCCTCTCCTGTTGCGGAGCACAGGCTCCGGATGCGCAGGCTCAGCGGCCATGGCTCACGGGCCCAGCCGCTCTGCGGCATGTGGGATCTTCCCGGACCGGGGCACGAACCCGTGTCCCCTGCATCGGCAGGCGGACTCTCAACCACTGCACCACCAGGGAAGCCCTAAAATGGTACTTTTTGAGATTATTTCTTTAGCACAGGAAAATTTTAATCTGGACATGTCCTCAAAATTCACTTTTGAAAGAATGGGCAGGTAATATTATGCCCATTTTACAAAGGAAGAAAACCGGAGAACGAATAGAATACATGACTTGGCCAAGGTCATGCTACCCCAACACACCCAAAATAAAAGCTTGATGTCAGCAGAGTTTTGTCTATTATGTCCGCTCCTTATCCCGAAGGCTTAGTCTAGTGCTGACTGAATAAATATTTCAAGAGCAAATGACTGAACGCGTGGATAAATGAAAGTCACAGAACCAAGATTATAATAAGGACCTAACTTAAAATACTGGAAGGGGAATAACTTGATAAAGGTGTAGAAAATATGCCCTACACAGCCACAGTAGTGAAAAACTAGAAACAGTAACCAATACGTATGACATTTAAAAAATTCTGTATGGTGAAACAATAGGCCAATACCAAGTGGTCAGTATTCAAAAGGTAAATCCAAAATCAAATAGTATTATTTCATATTCACTTTCATCAAAGTGATAAATGAACTAAAATATAATAAAGTGTACCTTAAAGTTGTGACCCCCTCTCACAATAGAAAAACATGCAAATAAGATGAAAAAACCAAAAAACAGCCACATGAGACACTCTACTTCTGAATTCCTCTCCCTAGATGCAACATCTTTGAACCTTTGGACTGTTTCTTCTACTATAGACTTTTATAATAAGTTTGTTCTTACTCACATTTCTTGACTTTTCAATTTCAGATATTACCTGTAGTCTTCCTGGCATAGAAAATGAGGATGACACTTCCTTACAACACCCCTTTTTCTACACCAAAGTCCCCTCCTCCATTCTCCCAAAGTTTTCACTCAACATTCAAGAGCTTACCACATAATATTATTCAAAGCTCTTCAAGATAGTAGACAGAAACTGCTTTACTTTCTCATTTTCCCTGGAGTTAATAACGGCTTCTTTCTTTTTAGTTTGCCTAAACATTCCATGCAGGTATGATTTCCCAATCCCAATCTCAATCTCAAACTGTAATTCTCCTCTCAGTACAAATAAACATATTCAAAAATCCCCTAAATCCATTTTTCCCCTTGGGAAATCCCTCCTTGATCCACTTCTCTTGTTCCAATTTACAGCTCTTGTTTTCTAGATCTGTTGCGTAAGCCTCCGCTGGAGTCTCACTTAGAATTCCTTTTGCTTTCTCTTGGGTTGCATCCTATGGCCTCTTCTTATTTGCTACTCTCTCCAGTTAGAGGAGTATGCCCTCCATCACTTCCTAAGACAGAAAGAAGTCATTTTTTAAAGAGATGTTTCATTCTCAATTTCTTTTGTTTAGTTTTATCATTCCATGTGACCTATAGTTTGTGTTGGAATTCTAGGTTGGAGAACAACTTCCCTCAGAATTTTAAAAGCTGTACTTTTTCACTCTTCTAGTATCTAGTTTAAAAGCCCACTGTCATTCTTTAATCTAAAGAGTTTCTTTTTTCCCCTCTGGAAGGTGTTAGCATTTTGTCTTTATTCCTGAAATTCTTTATATCTTGAAATTCCAAATCCTGTTTCTCTGTGTGGGTTTCTTGCCTCTCACTGCTTTGTGCCTTTGGTAGGTCTTTGTAATCTGAAACCCTAAGCCTTCAATTCTGGGGAAACTTTCCATTTTATTGGGTTGAAATGTATTTATCTACCAATGATTCTATTTTTTCTTTTTGTAACTTTTATTAGTCAGATATTGAGTCTTCTGAATTGATCTTGTACTTTTTTGTTTCTCTCCTATTTCCCAGCACTTTTTTTTCATATCTCTCTATGTAAGAATCTCTCAGATTAATGTCTCTGTCTTTTTTAATGTGTTCCTTTTTATGTCTGCTAACACATTTTTTTATTTCCCAGAGTTCATTATTATTCTAATTATTGCCTCTTTTACAATGGCTACTTGTTCTTGTTCCATTTTTGTGACCTTTTAAAAAATTTTATCTGAAGCTATCAAATATATTTTTTAATTTATTTTTATTTTGTTCCCTGTACTGAATGTTTCTTCTGAATCCCTTTTATCACTTGTTCGGCCTCTGCCTTTCCATCCTAGGCTGTCTATGAATATTTCAGAGTGAGATAATAACATACTGTGATTGCATCACCTGTGTGACTGAGCAGACCTTGTGTATTAGTGGTTTTCACTTTCTGCTGCTCAGTTAAAAATCCAGCCATTTCATCAGAAGATCCTGAAATGTTCCTATCTGTGAGTCTTTTCTCTGGGGCTAGAGCTGATTTCCTATCATTTATCAGTTGGATAATGGATTAGGCTGTAGGAAACAGAAATATAACTCCAGTTGCTTAATCCTGTGAGACTTTTTTCCCCTGCCCTCTCAATAAAAAGCCAAAGGCCTAATCAAGTTGTATTTTTACCACCACCAAACTTAGCATATGGTTTTTATCATCCACATTTATCACTCATGGTCTCAACATAGTTGCTCCAAATTCAACTTCATGTTCATGTTACAAAAAGGAGGGAGAAGAAATATTGAAGGAGGAAAGGGTAGCACCAGTATTAAAATAAATAAATGAATTAATTAATAAATAAACATCCCAGAAGTCCCTAGCAGATCTCTTAGGTCAAAACTACACCATAAATCCATTTCTAGTTGTAAGGGAGTCTGGTCTATCTATAGCTGGACCACTGTCATCCCGAACAAAATCAGGCTTCCATTAGAAAGGAAGAAAGGAGGATGGATATTGAATAGGAAAACTAGCAGTATTCACTACATATAAAATAAAATAAAATAAAGTAAAATAGATAAAATGCACTGTGTCCAAGGTCAAGTTGAAGAGCTTCAGACCCAATACACTGTGTGTCCTATTATTAATTCAGGATCCAGTGATACAGGATCTGACTTAAAAGGCATGAGTGTATTTGTGTGCTTACTCTAATAGTAAGGTTAGGAAGCATTTATCCAGGCAAGACTCTGTTAGGTGCTCCGTTGTGCTTCCCAGCTCTCCTTAGAGTTAGCAAACTCTACTATAACTAAACTGTAATATTGTTAAGTATGGTAGCTGAAACTTGTTCATAATTATAAATTTAGCATCTAATATCTTTTTCTGACCAAGAGTAAGTATTTGATAAGTAAAATGAACACATCAAAATATGTCATTGCTATATAACTAAATTTTTTATTGTGTAAATGATCATTCATTTCTTGTTTTTTTTACATTGAGCATTTAAAGAGGAAGGAAAGAAGTGAAGAAGGAAGGAAGGGAGGGAGGGAGGGAGGGAGGGAGGGGAAGAAAATGAGAGAGAGAGAGAGAGAGAGGGAGAGAGAGAGGGAGAGAGGGAGAGAGGGAGGGCGGGAGGAAGGGAGGGAG
>NW_020172818.1:966192-997247 GCF_003031525.2 Neophocaena asiaeorientalis asiaeorientalis
AAAGAAAGAGAGAGAGAGAGAGGGAGGGGGAGAGGGAGAGAGAGAGAGAGAGAGAGAGAGAGAGAGAGAGAGAAGGAAAAGAAAGAAGGAAGGAGGAAAATTTTGATCACTAGCAGCCAGCATGGTTTTATTTAAAAAAGGAAATCTTAACATCCCATAACTTTTTGTTGAAAGGCCATTGAACTAAAGTTGAGGGAAATGCAATGAAGGAGTTGATTTAACTCCTGCTAAGGCAGCATCCTATATATAGTATGTGAGTATACACACTGTGATATCTGTCTGCCCAGATACAGCCCCAGCTGTGCTACTACCTAGCACTGTGACCTTAGGCAAATTGCTTAATATTCTTATCTCTCAGTTTTCTCATCTGTAAAACGGGGGTAGTAATAACACCTGGCTCATGTGATTGATGTGAGGATTAAATGACCCACATATATAAATACCTTTGGTCAGCATTTAATCAAAGTTAGCTATTTTTTTAAGCATATGGATACAAAGAATATTGCAATTAGATTACTCAATAAGAAATTTAGCTACTATATACAAAATGGGATAATTCGAGTGATTATCAGCTGTAATTAAGATTCCCAGTGGGCACTATCTTCGCTCAGGCATTGTATTAGTTTTCTAAATCTTTCATACCAAGTACCACACACTGGGTGCCTTAAACAACAGGAATTTATTGTCTCACAGTTCTGGAAGTTAGATGTCTGAAATTAAGGTGTTAAGGAGTTTATTTACCTCTGAGGGCTCTGAGGGAGGATCTGTTTCTTGCCTCTTTCCCAGCCTTAGGTAGCCTTGGGCATTCCTTGGCTTGCAGTTGGTGTTCTCCCTGTGTCTTCACATCATGTTCCCTCTACATGTCTATCTCTGTGCTCGAATGTTCTCTTCTTATAAGGGCATCAGTTATGTTGGATCAGGGTCCACCCGAAAGACCTCATCTTAACTTAATCATAGCAAAGATTCTATTTTTAAATAGGGTCACATTCATAATTATGTTAGTACTTCAACATATTGGTGGGCAATGGGATGCAATTCAACTTATATGAAGCATGACTCAGATGAGGCCCTAGCTAATATTTTCACCAAATCTGTATGCAACCCAGGTGCTTTCGTGGCCTTTGAGCAACGGATGGGGTTGAGGCCCTAGGCTTCAGAATGATACCTGTGGATTCCTACTGACTTTTGCTCTCCTGGCTCTGTGGATCTCAGGCCATTACGTCCTTGTGGGCCGCACCATGCCTCACTGACACACATGTGAAACTCATCATGTCCTCAAATATGATCCACTAACACGAAAATATCAGGGATCAATGCTGGCTCCAGTGAAAATTTTTGAGAGGAGGGAGAATTTCTAATACACACCATACAGTACCCGGGACACAACTTGTGAAAACTTCACTAAAACTTTCTTCTCTGCCAAGTCTGCTTCAGCCCCTTGTCCCTGAGGGAATTTTTTTTTTTTCTTGGTCTATCCTCACTCCTAGATTTTCACCAATTTCGTCCCCAGATATCCAGCTCTTTTCTCCTCTTTTAGGCAGAAAATTTTATTTCTCTCTGATTCCTAGATCTAAAATTTATATACAACCTCATCAAATAAACACCTCCCAGAAACTCTGATGCTCTCATTAATGAAAAGTCAGGGTTACATGTTATTTCTTACATAGAAATTATAGAGGGAAGTGAAAAACAATGCCAGGGATGGAAAAGTCAGAAAGAAGAAAAATCCACAAGGGGATGGAGTGGGAGAAGAGGAATGCTGAATTTAGAATGATGAAATTTCACAGAGATATATGAAATAATAAGTAAGATTTATGTTATGGTTACTGTGGAATACGCACTCAGTGATTTTTCTTGTGTGTGAGAAAAATTTACCTCCATCAGTCCTCACAAGAATCTTAACTTGCTCACAGTCACAAAGCTAATAAGCAAGGTGGGATTTACACCCAGTTACTAAAAATCCATAGACCGTTTAGGACCATAGGGTCCTAAAAAATACAAAGTGAAGGGTCCTCAGCTCATGAAAATGACATTAATTTTTACTGATGAGTAGGTTCCTTTTGAGTGAAGAATGTGATTTTACTCTCAGAAAATATGATCTTAAATAAAAATATACTGTCCAGGATACAGAAGTTATAGTCCTGCCCTACTTTTCTTTGGTCAGAGCAAGCCGTGGTGATTCTATTCATTTCTTGGCACTACACTCTGAGAGCGGACTTAGGCCAAACTGGACCAAAATCCCAGATCCATCACTTATTGGCTGAATGATTCTGGGTAAGTTATAAACTCTATCTGCCCTTGCTTTCCTCATTTGTGAAATGAGAAAAAAAAAATTACCTGCTTCATGAGAGTGAGAGGATTAAAATGGCATATACTGCAGTGACAGGTACTCAGTGATTCCACAGTGAAAGAGTTCTATGGATATTAATCACTCTATTTGAATAATATAATTGATTAGAATTAGTCACTTTTATTGAGAGTAATTCAGCATCGATATTTAACTCTTCCACTGAGCTGAACTCAATTTTGAAAAAGAATTCTTAATTTGTTTTCACTTTTCATACTGCCTGAGGTTTTTTCCACTTAGCCTGAGGCCAGCAATATTTTGAGGAAATCCAGTGAAATGGATAGAATTGCTGTTTAGAACAGTGGTGCAATAGAGTGACCATGAGTACGGACCCTCAAGTATGGCTGCTTGCATTCAAAGCATGAGTCTGGCACCTGCTAGTTGAAAAATTTGGGCAAGTTAATTTATCCCCCCTGTGCCTCACTGTTCACACGCGTAAAATCAGGACAGCTGTGCCTGGTACTCAGTAAAGGCATAAAAGACCCATAGTTCCTACCGTGTGGTTTATTTGATATTTATTTGTGTTTAAATATATTTCTTTCCCTACCCAAGGTACTGTGGATTTATGCAATAAACTTCACATGTGCTTATGAAAGACTGTTAATTTTTTTTATAAAATCACTGGCACATTTTATATTTAAAATCTCAATTCATATATTAATATAAAAGAATATTTTCATAGACCATATTTCATTGATTGTTGATTTCAGATACTTAATAATTATAACATGATAATGAAAGAAATACTACTGATTTTCAGGAGTAAATGCATACCAAGATCTTTACATTTTATTTAATGCTTATAATAACCCTATGGTACAGGTTTAGGCAGTTGCCTAGGGCTGTTAAGGACTGAGATTCAGGTCCATGTAGCTCCAGACCATGAAACCTTCCAGAGCAGGTGTTGAAAGGGGAGCAGAGGGATGAGAGAAGCTGCTTCCCCCAGAGCCTTCCCCAAGGCCACCAAACTCAAGGTCTCACCATTACCCAGAGCAAGCTCAGCTCCTCACCCATTCTGTGCTTCTTTCAGGTTTCTTTCAGATCTGATTTATTCCTAACTGAGATAACATTTGAAGAAGAAACCAAAACGTCTTTTACTTTCCCTGGATGGGAAAAAAATATTTTTCACTCACGGGATTGTTGGGTTAGGATGAAGACCTACCAATATATGTACACCTGTAAATGACATGTTCGTTCTGTTTTCTAATTCCAACTTGGACAGAATTCTTCCCTGGCACAATAAGATATCGCGGCCTCGTGTTCTCCTCACCCTTTCCTCACTGCTAGTCTCCAGAAAGCGCAGGGACAGGTAGGAGGAAGTTGTGCCGACACCTCTTCGGCTTCCTGAGGACCATGGTGGAGGGTGGCTGTGCACTGTTAACAGTGATTACTACTTTTGTGGAGTACTGTGCTGTACCAGTTGGGTTAAGCCTAGTGACACCATTCACAAATGATGCAGGAGGGCAATAGTCATCAACTCATGCTGCTCCCTTGTGCATTAAGAGGAGGCTTAAGCACTTGGCTTTCTACAAAGTTCATGAAAAATGCCCTGCTGTGAATTATCTGTTGTTGTTGTGTTTTTTTTTTTTTTTTTTTTTTGGTGTTTTGTTTGTTTTACAATAGGAGGGAGAAGGAGACAAGGTGGATTGTGGAAATATCAGAGAGAATAGAGTTTGGATCCTGTCCCAGGCATGTATTGTCAAGTTGTACTAGAGTTACCTGCTCAGACGGAGCCCCTCTCATCTATTTTTTTTTTTTGAGGTACGCGGGCCTCTCACTGTTATGGCCTCTCCCATTGCGGAGCACAGGCTCCGGACGCGCAGGCTCAGCGGCCATGGCTCACGGGCCCAGCAGCTCTGCAGCATGCGGGATCTTCCCGGACCGGGGCATGAACCCGTGTATCCCGCATCGGCAGGCGGACTCTCAACCACTGCGCCACCAGGGAAGCCCCCTCTCATCTTTGAATGAGAATAACAGCCGTGACCACCCATAGGATTGTTGGGAGGATTGTGTGAATTCCCGTGTTTCATTGGAACCTGGCCTACACTAAGATCATAAATATATGGGAGTTACTTTAACAACTTTCATAACTCTAAGTATGAATACTTGTAGGATTTGAGGGCCCATTTGTTCATTCTGTTTCACTAGGCTGAATTCTGTGAGTTCAGATTTGTTTAACACTGTGATAAACATTTGTTTTATACATTTGTTTTATCATTTTTTATACATTTGTTTATCACTGTGATCTAATGTGGCCAATGGGATTTAATAAGGTCTCAAAAAAGTGTATGTTGAATATGGAATATGGATGCCCAGGAGTATGACTGTCTAGGATGCAGTATCTCATAAGATAAGGAGCACTGGATTGAACGTCAGAAGACTTGGGTTATGATCATGGATCTGCCATAAGCCAACTGTGAGAATCTGGGGAGTCTGGGGAAAGCATTTTCCTCTCAGGATCTCAGATGTTGTCATATATAAATTAGAAATCCACAGATGCAAATGCTGATCCATGAGTCTGCAGTGTGTGCCTATTAAGCACACAAAATCCTGGGCTTCATCCTAGACCAACATACTCTGAATATTAATGGCATGGCCTAGGCTAGTTTTCTTTTATGAATTGTCCCAGGGTTGGGTACAATGGGATGTGGTGATCAAGTTCTTTTAAATTTTGGCATTCTGTGGACCTAGATTATCACATTTAATTTTTCAAAAGTTCCTAAAAAAATCACTTGTTAAAAGAAGGAAAAAATCAAATTAACAGTCTTCGTAGTGAATGTGAAATAAGATCTTCTCCACCTTTTCTAGAAATCAAACAGAAATGGGACATCTAAGAACAGAAACCACAGCTGAGTGAACTTGCTGGGGTCAACAAATTTAAAACTCATGCTATGATGTTTGAATATTTGGACTTTGGGCTCCAGAGTTCTTCAGATGCTGGGAAATTGTGCTTAGAGAGACTGTACGTATTTCCCAAATCATTCACAGTATTTGAGGAAATATAATGATTTTCATTAGAATTGAAGACATTATAGTTCTGTGCTATTTTAAGTAAAAAGCCCATTAGGAATCTCTAGTAATTGAATTTTTCCATTGTAGTAACCTTTTAGATACATAGCATTCTACATTAAAGCTGGAAGTGATTAGTACAAGTGTTCTCAATTTCATCTTAGCTCTGTTCGTCTTTAATGATTCTAAATTAATTTGTTAAATGTCATATCCCAAAGAGAGAAATAAAGTTTCTTCTTCTTATCATTAGATTCCTAAACTTTTCCTCAAATTGTTGACTGTTAACTGAGACATGGTTTCCCAGAAGTACACATCTTGGAGCGTTTTCCAGGGTAGTTTTTCCTTCCTTATTCCTCCTTAATTAGATCTACAGTATATTAATCTCTCACACACTGGCATGGTCCTTTATAGCTTATAGAAAGTTTTTACAAGTAGTTTGATTTTTACAAGAACATATGTTTTATGGGGCATACATTATTATGTGTTGTTTTATTTTAAATGACGAGTAAATTTAAGCAGAGAGAAGAAGTTAGGTGATTTCTCCAAGGTTACCCATCAACTGTTTACTCTAAGCACCTCCTGTCCTACCATGTACCAGGAACTGTACTATGCACTAGAAATTCAGATATAAATAAGACCTTGCCTGTGGAGAGCTCCAGTCTAACGGAAACACATACACACACATGCACATACGCATACATATATGCACACATACATACAGTGTGGGAATTTCAACAGTAGAAGTAAGCACAAGATACAGCTGTAGAATACAGAAACAGTAATCAAATCTCCATGGGGGTTTGGGTGTAGTAAGAGAAAAAGTTGGTAGATCTGTAGCAGCCTTAGCTTTTCAGTAAAGGTGGAGCTTAGTTGCCGTACAATTTGGATAGAAATAGATGTTACATTGTTTGTCTTAAACCTGTTAGAAAAGAATTCTACGTAAGATTGAGAAAATGTCAATTATCCAAATCACAGGATACAAAGAGTTTGCTGATGCCACTAGGCACCCCTTTTCAGTGTCACTGTCAAAAGATGACTCTCAGATTCCTGGCTCGAGTGACTGGTTGGATGGAAATGGCTTTCGCAGAGATAGGTTAATACAGGAAGGAAGTAATACCCTATAGGTAATACAGGTAGTACAGATAGGTAATACAGGAAGGAAGGAAGGAATACTGCTGAATTCTCTCCCATAGAAGATATGTAATGTCTCCACTGCATCATGTTGCTTCCACCCAACATGCTTTCCATTAGTAACAATCCACAGTAGAAAGGAATTTCTCTAGAATTAGGTCTATAAATGGACTGATTAGCAGGCACTTGGGGTGTAGTGAGGCAGACACTTAGATTACATGGAATGAGGTCAAAGGGATCATGTACCCTTAGGAGAGGTCTAATCAATAAGGGGAAATGTTTATTCAGTTGTCTTTTTCAACTTTTGATGTACTATTAGTAATAATTAAAAGTAAGAATAAATAGTGGCAACTGTATTGTCAACAAAGCAACAGAATCTTCCTGTATTGTCCTTGGCAATGACACAATGCGATGAGACACTGTTATGTAGCCATGTTATTCATAAAGCTCTTGCCACTAAAATGCTTCATCTAAAAAAAGGTGATACTGTTAAGAAAATATGGAAGTGAAACTTGCTTAGTCTTACAATAACTGTGCTGTAGATAAGTGATAATTGGTCCTAAAGGAAAAATCAGAGGACCTTAGAATTCCATTAGCATATATATGCTTCCTCATCCTAATGGCAAAAAAGAAGACTGTATAAAATATTTACACGTAGAAGTCGCCTAGTAAAATAATGACATTAAAGTGAAATAAAATGAGAGCAGTGTCATGGCTTATGGAGGTATGAATTGTTGAGCTGAATTAAATAAGAATAGCATGCCTTAATTCTTCTTTCCTTGGTTTAGCTCTTTTTTAAAATATACAAAATATATTCATTTCTATAATTGTTCTACGAGATGAAGGAAATGTTTGGAATTATTAGAAAAGGGAATACAAAATTCATATTCAAGAAATGGTAAAGCACTTCCAGCTTGGGTTTTGTTGCTGAATTTCTTGATCTGGAATATGAGGATAATTATACTTCTATCTAATAGGTTGCCATGAGGATCCAATGATATACTTGCATACAGAATGCTATCTGACTCAGAGAGCACTCAAAAAACACTAGTTATTATCATAATTTAGTGTTATTTTTACATATGAATAAATAATAAAAGCCAACTCTAATACAGTATTTATAATATGTCAGATACTATTCTCAGTGCTTTTCATGTAATAACCCATTTGCTCTTCCAACAACCTAGGCAGTATTACTCTTATCCTGAATTATAGATGATGAAATGAAGGCACAGAGAGGTTAAGAAAGATGTCAAAAAATATCTAGTTGGGAATGGAACCTAGGAGTCTGCCTTGGAGACTATGTGCCTGACCACTGTATGATAACCACCTCAAGGTAGATTGCTAGTAATTTAATAATGCTGTTTGACTAAGAAGTGGCATTCTTCATATTCTACAGTCTCTAGGAGATGATGGCTCTTTAAAAAATAGTAAAATAAGGAAAATGTATGGGGTGCTGATGAAGTGAGTGCTTCTAATAGTTTTACCTCTCTGTCTTGCCCTATCTTAAGAGCTTTTTTGATTGCTAAATGATTTGCTTTCCCATTCTTGATAAATTACTGCCAAAGTACTTGATAATTCTTTTCCTTTCCTGTTTTCGCCAATAGTTTCTGTCTTGTTTTCTTTCATTGTGAGCCTTTTAGCAACGTGCTGATTTATTTATGGAAAGATTTTATTTCTCCCATTGACCCTAGGCTTCCAGAGATAGTGCTTAAAAGCACCGTGCAGTGATTATGAGGCCAAGACCACTTTCACATTTATACCTCCTCTCCTTACCCCTGTGATCAAAGACAGAAAGCCCCCCTTGAGGTATCTCCTTTTGGCTCCATCAGTCCTTCAGAAAATGTTAGTATAGTTGCTTCCAAGAACTATTTATAAGCACTGGTACCCTGAAAATCATAAATAACGCGTGTTAAGAGCGCATGAACACAAGTTACATGAGTAATGACACATCCTCTAAGATTTTGTGTCTCAAAGTATGAATCAGTGTTTTTGACTGACTACCAACAGCTTTTGATTTGTCTAGATGGCAAGCTCAATATTTAGAAATAGAAAGCAATTCTTTCGTATCTGATTTTCTCCATTCTACCTGGAAACAGAAGAGCAGAATAGGAGCTCATCAAATGTCTCAGATTCACCTGATCTCGAAAAACAAGAATGAAAGGCTATGCCATGAATCTTCCAGACTAAAGATTCTAGACTAAAGACCAGGTCATTAGTGTCTGACTACGACCTGCCTGACACCGTTGCAGAAAAAATAAATAAATAAGTAAACGTTAGGTTAATGACCTCATAGAAGGTCCTATATGCCTCAGCTTTCGTATATTAAAATCAGATGACTAGATTAAAACATTGGTTCCTATCAGTATTTCAAGCTCAACCAACCTGCTTTTCTCTACCCTAAATTGAATAATGCAGGCATTTCCCATTTTTCAGGGAAAAAAAATGTGGATAGAGCTTTTTCAATTTTAAGTTTCCTTCTATAATCTATACTTAAATTATTGATGTATGCTGAATAGCCCTGGAAGATGATAAATTGAATGAGCAAATAGCAAATATCTATTAATGGAGAAACCAATAAAGAGTGGCAGGTCATATTTTAATGTCTTCGGATCTCTTCGTGCATACGGGTAATTATTTCATGTGCAGTAGTCCTGCTTTTTACAATGAAAGTTGACATTGATCCACTTGACATAATTAAATTTGTGAATATTTTAAACTGTTGTACTGTCAGTGGCATGGTTTCTAGGTGCTCTGTCATCTGAACGCTTTTAATTGGCTATCGTCTCCTCAGCAAAAAGCCACCTTTCAGGTCTACGAATACAGGTGTGCACATCAGCGACACCTGTGAGTTCTGCTGAATTGCTAATTCTTGGGAGATGGGAGTGAGGGCCCATTGGCTGGGCCCTCATGCCTCCTCAACCAAAGCACTTTCATCCTTTTCATATTTGGCATTTTGGATTTCCATGTAAGTGCTACTTTAATTTTAAAAGATTAAAAGAAAAAATTGAGAACCACTGCCCTAGATAATGTTTAAGCTCACTCAGAGCTTGAAACATCTCTGAGCCTATGATATTCCTCGGTGGCTAAACTGTTTAACTAGAGTATGAAAAGCTGCCGCCCACATTCCACACCAACACACCTGACTTAATTATTGGGTGAGGCAGATGGTCAACATGCTAAACTCAAACAAGCTTTGCTCAAAAACAGAAGAGTAACAGGGCAGAACGGAGGTGCATTCAATTTAGGATGTCTTGCCAAACTGTTTCTTTTTAGGTCACATGCAAAACCAAGGACGGTTCTGAGAGTCATGCAGCTGTTGCAGGTGGTGCTTAATTTGAGCTCTTGAACCCCAGAGTCCCAATGCTTTCCATGCAGCTTCCATCTTTTTTCCTCCTCGAACTTTTGAGCCATCTATTTTCTCTTTCCTGCTTGAAAGTTTCTAATTTAGTTTATGTGAGTCATGGCAGTATTCACCCAGGCCACTCTAAAAAAGAATGGGAGTGAAGGAGTCACAGTGAAAATGTAGTAAAGGGATTCACTGGATTTGTCCATACAGAGGCAGTCCCCTAACTTGTGATACCTAATCAATCACCAAACCATTTCTATTAGACATACCAATTATCTTTTGATCCAATACATCTTTTCTGTCTCTTCTATCACTAGAAAATCATGTTTCACTTAGGTCATTAAGGCAACCTTCTAAGATGTTTCTCCATCTTCTTCTTAGCAGCTTTCTAGTCCTCCTTCTTCACAATAGCCAAGTTATGACTCTACCACCCCTCTCTGTAAAACCACGGCCAGGCTCTTAAACAAGGTGTATAAGTTCCCTGCTCATTGTTCTGGTTTAACCTTTTGATACCCCATCTCGTGAACTCTACTTTCCAGCCATAGTGAAGTACTTGTAAGTTACTAATCAAGACGAAATATGCCAGTACTTGGGCATTTGCAGATACCATTTCTCCTGCCGGGTAGGCACACCTCATCTCCCCCTCCCCCAATTCCCATCTACCTTCCTCAGTTTTCACATCTTAGCTCTAGCCATGACTTTTGCCCAGGAAGCTCTCCCTGACTACCAATCTCAAGGCTAGACTAGGTGATTCTTGGTTGTCATCCCAGGGCACCCAAACTGACTTTAATCACCTGTTTCCTATTCAAACTCCCCAACCAGACTGTAAATCCCTCCAGGCAGGGGCTACTGTATCTTGTGTATACTCTTATTTCCTGCCTTCCGATCTCCACCGCATACCTAAAACACTGCCTGCCATAAAATTGGTATTCAGGGCTTCCCTGGTGGCGCAGTGGTTGAGAGTCCGCCTGCCGATGCAGGGGACACGGGTTTGTGCCCTGGTCCGGGAAGATCCCACATGCCGCGGAGCGGCTGGGCCCGTGAGCCATGGCCGCTGAGCCTGCGCGTCCGGAGCCTGTGCTCCACAACGGGAGAGGCCACAACAGTGAGAGGCCCGCGTACCGGTAAGAAAAAATTGGTATTCAGAAAGTATTGGTGAGTGAGTTAGTTCAGGTATCTCACAGACTCAAAGACCACGTGTACAAGATACACTCTTCTCCTTAAAGGAAGCAGAGGTCAACACATGTCTATAATTTTCTGTTCTCCCCTGCATCCCTCACGACAAAGTCAAGCTTATTAATTTAGAACTGTCAGTGATCTATGTTTTCCAAGTTAATTTTGTGGAGCATTAATGGCTAATTAGTGAAAGAAAATATAGTAGTATTTGTATTAAAGTAATAAAAGATTAGAATGGGAAATGGCATCTCTATACAAATATTCATAAACATTGAGAGCACTGTTTGATGTTAAAGGTCTCTGTGTTTCAGTTGGTCCAATTAAAAGATCTGTAAAACCTGTTTATGTGCAGCCAGAGACTCTGTTTTCATCTAAAAATATTATTATGCAAATAGTCATTTCAAAATACACACTGAAACTGGAATATTTACTCAGTTAAAGAAAACTCTGCTTTTGATGTTCCAGAAAATGTAAATGTAGAAAGATTGATACATGAAAAGCCCAAATCATTAAAAGCGACCTTTTAAAATGTGTTGTAAAACTTAGCTGCAAGATTGTTATGTTGTACACAGGATAGATGGTATAAAAATAATTCTAGAAGAGTTTTTAAAAATTCACCTTTTCCATTCGGGCCTGCGATTAGTCAAAGATAGGGCTATGACATTATCCTGATGAGAGAATTAAAAGGCAGCTTAATGCACTCGTCAGTGAAAAACAAATTCAATTAAAATTACACAAAAAAACAGTGGGAAACTGCCACTATGAATATTATTCACCTAGGCAAATCCAATCACACAAAATTTCTGAGTTTGTTATATTTGGGAAAAAAATTACCAAACTTGAGCCAATATTCATTATTTTCATCATCACTGTGTTATCCTATCTATAATATCTAGCTGAACTAGGAACTTTGCCTGTATCATCTCTTTTAATCTCATAGACTGCATTATAGTAGCCACCATTTTACAGATAAGGAAATTGGGGCTTAGAGAGACTATGTGACTTGCTGAATATCTCTCCAGTAGTAAACTATGGCGCTGGGATTTGAATTCCATCATGGCTGAATCACATTATCCAAGCTGTCATGACTGTATTATATCTCTTTCTATTAACAAGGAACTGTTATCAGATGGTCATTCTGGGTTATCCTCAATGGTTTTTTTTTTTTTCTGTTTTTTTGTTTGCTTGGCATTCTGTTTTTAAGTAATAATTTGTTAGTGTAAGTCAGATGGTGAACCTCAATGAAAAAAACATTATATGAAAACCGAGGAATAATGTGTACAAAAACAGACTGAAATAGGAAAAATAATGTCTTTCCTGTTCATGGCATGCATTGTGAAGTTGTATGTTTATTTCCCTAAAAAGAAGGCCTAAATTCAAATACATATATGAGAAGAGCTGACCCCACACATGTAATCAGTATGAAATCCCTAACCTTCTAAAAGATGTGAGTTCTCTTCTCTGCCACCTGTTGTCCCTGTGACTTTAAACAAGTATTTAAATCTCTTTAAACCTCTATTCTCATCTGTGAAAGACTACTAATGATACCTATCTCATTGGATTATTGAGAGGACTAACTGAGATAATATATGCAATTTGCTAATATAATGGAAATGAACAAGTGGTCAAGAAATTCTAACAATTATTACTACGGTCTTACTGAATTAATTCACCAATAATTATCTTAGTTATAGACGTTTTACACAGTTTCTTAACCCTTGCAAATATATAATTCTTTTTTCCATGTTCCAAGCAGCATAAAAATTGATGGCTTATTCCTTGTGTGCAAAAGTCAGGAAAAAAATGGCATGTATTTAACTGCCCTTCCACTCATCAAATGGGTGAAGACTGTTGGCTTTTAATTTGGAGCATTGATTTCTGATCGTGAAGGTTATTTTTGATTGTGCTTCTGTCTCTTTGCCTCAGAGGTCAATATTTTCACTCAAAAAAAAGCTACTACAAGCTTGACCATTGCAAGCAAAATTGGTTTGTCTTTTGCTATCATTTACCAGAAATCTCCTTTCCCATAATAGTTTATTATTTTTGGCCCTTGCCACTCTTGCCTGTCTCACTCCTGCAGGCCAGTAGGTGGTTTCCATGTTCCCAGCTCCACTCAACAAAATCCGTCCTCCACACTGTGGTCAGAGTGATCTTTGTAGATTGCAAATCTGATCATTAAATTCTTGCTTAACATTCTCTAAATGTACTTCATCAGTGACGTAAAGTCAGAACTCCGTTTTTATCCTATAAGGCCCTTGATGGCCTGACTCCTCTTAACCAATACAATTATATCTCACCACTCCTCTTTTCTTACTACCTGCTCAAACACACTCAGGTATATGTACAAGCAGCTTCTCATCTGCCAGACTTGGCCTGTGTTGTTCCTCTCCCTGTCCCCACCGCTCCCCCACCCCTTATCTTTCCTTCATTTCTTTCATTGGTGAATTCTAAATCATCTCTAAAGACTCACCTCAAATCTTACATCTCTGTGATCCTTTTCTGGTCTTCGTAGCTTCACTCTAGGCTGAATTAAATATTCCCTTCTGTAGGCCTGTAATATCTTGTGTCTATTTTATTCTAGCTCTGATCTCTTTGCTTTATTTATTGAACAAACTTATATTGGTGTTCATTATGTGTCAGGCATTATTCAAAGAAATTTGCAAATGCTAACTTACTACCTGGCTCATAGTAAACTCCTAAAGGATAATGATATGTTATAACAACTAGAATTGTCACGTAGACAGAGTACTCGTGTCAGCATGACCAAGACATGCTGCCCTTTAGTCAAGCTCCATGAAAACCTGGAGCCTCATCAGAAGCTACTTGATGGATGCCATGGAAACCAGAGAAGAGACAGGTAATTCATCCTGGTTGAAGAGCAGCGTTGGAAAATGTTTTGTTATTTATTCTTCATTAAACAAATATTAATTATGCAACTACTATGGACCAAACACTGTGCTAGGTGCTGGGGATAGACTAGTTAAAGCGAAAGTTACAGTTCTGCCCTCGATTTGTTCACAGTCCATGGGAGATAAAGATAATAAACAAGTGAACAAGTGACTCAATCTATAAGAACAGCTTTTGACGCATGCTAGAAAGAAAATGAGGTGCATTGGTGGAGAATAATTGGATAAAAGTTGGGGTAGTCTTGCTTGCTTTCCCTGAAGCAGATCCTCAGGTGAGATTTTGTGTCAATGTAATATATGAGAAGGTGCTCCCAGGGAAATGTGGCTGGGAAATGGGAATAGGTCCATAAAAGGAAGGCATGCAATATCAAGCAAAGACTCTCAGAGGGCAACTTTGGCTCAGTTCTGCAGGAGAGCTGTAAGGGAGTTGTAGTTCACCTTCAGAGTTGGACCCATCACAAATCGAGCATTTATATTCCTCACCCATCAGGCATTGGTTAAAGCTGTGCTCCAAGGTGGAGAGGAATATAAATCAATAGGCACTTCCAGCTCTCCAAGTACAGTCAAAGCCATTTGGGAAGCCTGAAATTCATCCTCTGACAAAGAGACACAGATGCCAGCAGTTGGGAGTGAAAGCACACTGGGAGTTCATGTTTGTGAAGATAAAAGGGAGACGCAAGGTAAGATGAGCAGAGTACTGACAACATCTGCTTTGGGGGCGTGTCATGTGATAAGATGATGTTAAAATCAAGACCTGAAAGAGAAGAAGAATCCAGCCTTGTGAAGAACAGGGAATCACATGTTCCAGAAAGAGGAGCTGTTTGTGGGAAGACAATGAGATGGGAAAGAGCACAGTGAGTTTAATAAATTGAACGGACCTGTGTGCCAAGAGCACAGTGTGTGAGAAGAAGAAGGTTATGAGATAAGACTTAGGAAGCATGCAGGGTCCAGAAATTTGTAGGCCATGTAAAGGAGTTAGGATTTATTCTGGCTGCGATGATTTCCATTTGCACGTTTCAAGCCTTGGAGTGACATTATGTGATTCTGATAGGAGGAAGATCTCCCTGACCGTTGTATGGAATATAGATCGGAGCAGGGGAAGAAGAGAAGAAGCAGGGCTGCCATTCTGTAGTTTATTGTTGTAGTTGAGGTGAGAGGGGATAGTAGTATTAACCAGGGTGGGGAAGGAGTGATGACCAGGAGAGGGGGATGGAGGTAGCGTATATTGTGAACGTGAAGCCAATAGGACTTGCTCATACATCGGATGTGAAGGTGAGAGAATGGAAGGGGTTGAACGTAATTCTTGGGTTTCTGGAAGTAGTAACTGGGAGGATGGGGTGAGACTGCAAAGAATAAAAACCAGTAAGACAAGTCAGATGTGGATAATGCTAAGGTCGATGAATAACCTTCAAACTGTGTGAAGATGCTGTGTTAAATCTAGGATTCTTTTTTTTTTTCCGGTACACGGGCCTCTCGCTGTTGCGGCCTCTCGCGTTGCGGCGCACAGGCTCTGGACGCGCAGCCTCAGCGGCCATGGCTTATTACGGGCCCAGCCGCTCCGCGGCATGTGGGATCTTTCCTGACCGGGGCACGAACCCGTGTCCCCTGCATTGGCAGGCGGACTCTCAACCATTGCGCCACCAGGGAAGCCCTAAATCTAGGATTCTTAGTGATGTTCATGACAAAGGAGTGTACTTGGTTCAGTGGAAGGTGGTGACTTTAACACAAGGGATTTCTTCTTGATGTATACTCTAATCTGGCTCAGAAACGACACTGATGAAACTATTCTAATTCTCTATGTGATGTGTAAGCAGATCCATATTAAACATCATCTTGAACAAATCCTTTTTGAAAAATCTTGCCCTTTTCTCTCAGCAATGGGTCATCTTTCAGTTTCTTTAGTGTTTGATATTATAATCAAGTCTTATATGGAAACAGAAAGAATAGTCCCTGCAAAAAAAAAAATATATGAATAGGAGCAGACAATTTTAAACACAGGGAAGTGCAGTTGGCAGTTAAATTCCAGAATCACTGTGGGAGTGGGAAGGAGCTCTGCCAGTGAAAACCTGTTGATGTTAATGTTGATGAGAAAGCAGCTGAGAATTCAATCCAAACTCATCCCCTTGCCTCACACGATTTCCGTACCAAGCAGTTGGGCTAATGAGTAGAGGCAGCAAGTCATCTTGGCAGTAGTGGCAACTTGACTACTGACCTGCTTGACCTTGGGTAAGTCACAGTACCATTCTGAGAACCAGTCTTGTCCTCAGTAGATGAAAGAGTTTGATTTACAGTGGTATTGGCAAATAGATCCAATGTCATGGGCCCACTCATATCCATCATCAGTGAATGCTTGAAGCACTGTGTAGAGAAGGATTCTTAGACCATTTCTGGATTCTACAAAATAATATACCCCTGTAGAGAAGCTCTATCTACCGTGGACATCAGAAGCGCGTGTGACAGCTAGAAGACAGTGAAGTTCAATCCTCACATCTAATGGTTTGCCTTTTCTCAGAAATTGAATATTGTACATGCCGTTTAAAGTACTAAAGAACATTAAGCTGGTAATAACGAAAATGTCTGGCTTAAATCAATGTATTATAGCATGAGGCAGTCCACAATATCTACTTTATCAATAGCTATATGTGATCCTCTAGAGAAGACCTTGCCTCTCCAGATTGTCCAAAAAAGTAAAAATATAATCTTGATCTCATAGTTTTAGGATAGGGGCCTTTTGTTATAATTCAGCGATACTTTGAAACCCCAGAATATTTCAAATAGACCTTCTAAGAAAGCACAGTTAGGCATAGCTTCTTAAAGCAAGAGAATCCTTAGATGGAAATAGGATTCATACAGGATCCTTGCCTTTTTGGAGGCAAGGTCAAAATCTCAGAATTAAATTCGTGGCCATCCCATCTTCCTGACTTAAATTATATGTAGTTACCATAAGCCTTTTTTTCTGCTTCATAAGCTTTAAACTGGTTGCTTGTACTGAGGTCTGATAGGAAATAAGGATTTCTGTTCCACATAGCTTGCACACATGCACGCGCGCACACACACAGGTTTGTCTTTCTTCGAGCACTCTGCCAAATGTCCAATCATCAGGATGGTGGTCCATTAACTAGAAGTAGAAGCAGGAGACTTTTTTTTTTTTGCCAGAAAGAACCAGGGCAGCTGACACCCAGGGTGACAGATAAGACAAGTTGCAAAGAGCTGAGGTTAAAATGTAAAAAGAACAAAATGCCTTATTTATTTACATGACTCCCTTCCCCACCTGACTGTAAGACCCTTTAGGGAAGAGACTGCTTTCGTTGATCTCTATATTTCTCATGCTCAAAATGGACCTGATATGTAATAGGAGCTGAACACATGTTTTTTGAAATTACAAGAGTTCCGACATCCAAACCAGTAACAAGAGGCAGAAAATGACATGGGGGGAGGGGAGTGGTGGTTAAAAACAAAGATAAGAGATGGGATTAAATGGTATGAAAATCTGAGATTGCCAACAACCTTTATGGAAGAACTGTGGCATGGTTGTGATTAACCTTCGAACCAGGGAATTGAAGGAATTTTTCACTTTTCAACCAGGTGTATTTATGCCCATGTGGCTTAACAAAGCAAATATTTAATTCGAGTAGACCTGTTGCCTTTGACCATATGAACTAAATGAGTCTTTTCATTGCCTGAACCATTAACTCTGAATACAGGCTTCAAGGGTGTGTTGGTAATTGTGTTAAGGGAGTGAGAGTGGAAAAGGAGTTAATACCACAGGTTTTAAAGTCTGAAATTTCTGGGCTCAAATCTCAACTAGTAACTATGAGTGTGATTTGGGAGGTTATTTATACTCTTTGGACTATAGTTAGATCACCTGTAAAGTAAGGACAACAGTACTTCTCATGGGGTGGAGAAATGTTACCATCCATGTTAAAACATAGCCAAGTGGCTGGAACATTGTAGGCACTCAAAAAATGCTTGCTATTATCAGCATCATTAATTTTCAGTAAATTGCTGAATGAATGTAACTATGAATGAAATAATGCTCCCTCGTAGGTTTTAAAACCAAACAATTGTGTCTAGGTTATTCTAAACTAAGCCAAGTCAGATAATGTAGTTTGAAAGCCCATTGAAAATTCTACAGGTTTATGCAAATAGGGAATGTTTCATTATCATCATCTGCCTAATGGACTAAACGCAGTAGGAGAAGGAATGCATTTTAGGTTTAAAATAAAGAGAGACAGGTGACATTGGCAAGAAGCAATCTCAGCATGACAGAGATGTTGCCAATTTTTTGCGTTGCTCAGGTAATTCAAAACAGAGGTCAAAATACAAGAACATAGAAACACTTTCAAATACACAATTAACTGTTAAGTATGAGAAGAGTAAAGCACCAAAAATTATAGAATTCTATATTAGTTATACTCTTAAAGAGCTAAGGAAGAAACTGACTAGTCAACTTCAGAGTATAATTTATGTCTCCCCCCAAATTCCCATGTTGCTGGATATTGGGTCTGGATAGTGTTGCCAGATGTGATGAGCTGATTAATGGGTCTCCGATTAAAGAAAAGAATAGGATTATATATTATTCTGTTATATTTCTGTGTGTGTGTGTGTGTGTGTGTGTGTGTATGTCTGGCTCTGTCTCTGTCTCATTTTCTCCTTTTTTTTTTTCTTACTAATGTTTGTCTGCACTTTCTTGCAACCTACAGAATCTGTTTGAGGAATTATTCATTCAGTCAATGAATATTTATTGCACATCCACGATGTTCTAGATAGTACCAGAATATTACGAGGAAAACTTGAAATTGAGGCTTATTCCCATATTCACCAACAATGAATTTTTGTCTCAGATCTGCCTAACCTTATCGTGTGATAGTCAATAAATCATCTAACAGGACTTTGGCTAAATATGTTCATATGTGATGTGAAATTTCATCTCTACTGTTTTATAGCTCCTCTGAAGCTAAAATTAAATGCCAGATGAGAAAGTGTTTTGAAATGCTAGAATTATTTTTGGAAAGTTTTGTTGTTACTATTGCTATATAATTTTAAAAAGTAGGAAAACATTTGATTCTGTGGACAAACAAAGCAGCTAAGAAAGGCTGACCAATACAAGGAGATTTGACGAGAGGCAAGGAAAAAAAAAATCAGAAATGTGCTAGTTTGAACAGTCACCCCAAACTATTTTCTGTTCAGCTCTTTCTGATGACTATACCTAACAGTATAGTCACACCTATGCAGAATCAGGAGGAAACCTTGTTAAAACACAGATCACTGGACCCCTCCCCTAGGGTTTCTAATTCACTTGGTCTGGGATGGGGCCCGAAATTTTGCATTTCTAACAAGTCCAGGTTAAGTTGATACTGTTGGTCTGGGGAGCACACTGGGATAATTGAAGGGAACACCTGCTCTTGCTGAGCTTGCAAATCAAATGGGGAGAAAAAAATGGAATGAATTAAAAAAAAAAAATCCTAGCCCTGAGATCCTAAAATGGAACTCTTGCTTTCCACCCACAAACCTCTTCTTTCTCCCAGTCCTTGGTTGAGGACACTCTCAGCCCAAGTGCTCAAATTAAAAACTTAGTGGTTTGGGCTTCCCTGGTGGCACAGTGGTTGAGAGTCCGCCTGCCGATGCAGGGGACACGGGTTCGTGCCCTGGTCTGGGAAGATCCCACATGCCGCGGAGCGGCTGGGCCCGTGAGCCATGGCCACTGAGCCTGCGCGTCCGGAGCCTGTGCTCCGCAATGGGAGAGGCCACAACAGTGAGAGGTCCGCGTACCGCAAAAAAAAAAAAAAAACAAAAAAATTAATTGAATAAATAAGTAAAGGAATGAAGCACTATAATTAATTGTCAAGATCTTCAAATCACTTTGAAGTTCCTTAACATCAGTGACCATGTCAATTTCATCTTTACACCCCAGTGTTTAATCTAGTGCTACACATATAGTAGATGCTTAATAAATGTTTGCTGAATGTCAATAAATAAAGTAGACATTTCACTTCCTTGTGCCTCTGTAATGACATCTTGAGCTCAATATTATTTCTTCTGTTTTAGAGGTAAAAATTCTGAGGTTCAAAAATGTTTTGAGTCTTGTTTAGGTAGAGGCAAAGAACAAGAGAACTCAAAACAAAACTACAAAGGCTGATCATCCCAGAGGCTAAGGGCGGGGAGAATTTAAGAAGATTAAGTGTCAGGTGAGCAGATGCTTGAGGAGGTACTGAACATTGACAAATGAATTTGGCCTGAAGATGCATTTTGATAAGTGAAGAGATCTGCATCAAGGGGAGAATAGGGTTCAGGAGGAAAGTGGTAACGAGAAAATAGAGGAGAGAAACAGGAGAGATTGTTTGAGAAAACAGAAAGAGAACCCTTTTCAAACTCAGATAATTTTAGTACTTGGAAATGGTGGAATTTCAACGTATTTAAACAAAGGTGAGATTAGAGCTAGTGAAGAGGGAGAGTCCAGGGTGGGGCCCGAGTTTGGGCGTGAGAGTGCTCAGGAAGTGAGAAGGGGTGGGGTAACAGCAAAAGCTGCCTCTCCCTCTAGAGTTGTGGGAAAGATGGAGAGAGGCAGGCAGGAGGATGTGATGCAGCAGACAGGGCAGTATTAGAAGAGCTTATCCAGGACCGATTTGGTCTCAGTGAGATGTGATGAGCAAAGTTGAGGGGTCAGCTTCCCCTGAAGTCAGAAGGCCTAGAACCTTCAGGAAAAGATCACTGAAAATAGTGGTTCCTTTGTTGATGAGTCCAGGAGCAAGTGAAGGTGATCATTCGGTGAGTATAAGAGCGCTTAGCATTCCAGGGGCCATATTAAAATATAGAGCAATGGGACCCGATGACTGGAGGGAATAAAGTGAGTGTCAAGGAGTAAAGTGTTAAAAGAGTTTTTAAGAAAGATAAACATCAGTTTGGTTACTGGTTTTACCCTTTTCTAAATATGTAATTTTTTTTTTTTTTGCGGTACGCGGGCCTCTCACTGGGTGGCCTTTCCCGTTGCGGAGCACAGGCTCCGAACGCGCAGGCTCAGCGGCCATGGCTCACGGGCCCAGCCGCTCCGTGGCATGTGGGATCTTCCCGGACCGGCGCACGAACCCGTGTCCCCTGCATCGGCAGGTGGACTCTCAACCACTGCCCCACCAGAGAAGCCCTAAATATGTAATTTTGAGCAAGTCATTTCTCTCCTCTTGGCCTTAATTTCCTCTTCTGTGAGAATTGCTATCATTTGTAAAGATTAAAAGAGGTAATGTGCCCTAAACACTTAGCAGAGGATCTGGGTCCTGAGTGTAAGGTCGGATCTTAACAAACGGCACCGCGAAACAGAGGAAAGCATCAAGTGAGCTTTATTAGGGAGCGCTCCCGGGCGAGGTTCACTGGTCTGAGAGAAGGGGGCCAGAGAAGTCACACCCGGGCAAGGGTTGGGCAAGATTTTATAGCGAAAGAAGGGAAAGGGGTGTGGTGAATCTGGGAGGGCGCAGGGTATTCCTTATTTGGTGGTCTTTTCGGGTATCCTGGGGGACCGTTAGTCCCGCCCCTCGAAAGTCGGGAAGGCTGGGCCGGGTTCAAAGTCCCCAGGTCAGTTCCTGGAACTGGGTGGTCCGGAATGTCTCCAGGGCAGTTTCTGGAACTGGGTGGTCTGGAATGTCTCCAGGGCAGTTTCTGGAACTGGGTGGACGGGAGAATTTCAGTCTGATGCAACCTGTGAATCTGATTGTGTTCCCCTGCCTCGGGCCAGTTGGCCTTACACTGAGAAAGGTCAAAAAATGATAGATAGGTAAGGAAAGGTCCAGAGACGGTTTTTGACATTGGTTTTTTTTTTGTTTTTTGGGTTTTTTTGTGGTACGCGGGCCTCTCACTGTTGTGGCCTCTCCCGTTGCGGAGCACAGGCTCCGGACGCGCAGGCTCAGCGGCCATGGTTCATGGGCCCAGCCGCTCTGCGGCATGTGGGATCTTCCCAGACCGGGGCACGAACCTGTGTCCCCTGCATCGGCAGGTGGACTCTCAACCACTGCGCCACCAGGGAAGCCCTAGACATTGTTTTAAAACTTAATACATAAGAATTAATCACTTGAGAAAATGATTTTAAATGCCTAACCCTACCCTATCTCCCTGCTATGAGGTTCTGAGTCTGTAGGTCAGCGGTTGGGCCTGGGAATATGCATTTTAACAAGCCATCACTCTAGTTGATGCTCTTATAAGCAATCCATGACTCACTCAGAAGAGCCTTGAGAAATGCAGTGGTGATCGATGGAGTTGCACAGAACAGAGCCAGCACTTTACAGTTTCAATGGTACTGATATCATAGCCATGTTTGACCCTCTAGATCAGGGGTCTTACTCAGTAAATACCTGGAAAACCATTTATTCATCCATTCAATCATTTACGTTTACAACATATATTCACCACTTTTCAAACATCTCTCTGCAGAGCCATCAGCAGCCTCAGAGATTCTAATTTAACTCATCCTGTTAAAATCATCCAGGTGATTTTAATGTGGCACCAGTACTGCAAACTTCTGCTCAAGGTGTTGAGTTGAAGAAAGATTTAAATTGCTCTGCAATTTCAGCACTATTTAGCAGGCAAATTCCTTTTCTAGGACTGATATAACATTCCTCTATAGGACTTAGTGCACAAGTGGTACTCAATAATGCAGGATGGATAGCTGGAGAAAGAGCTATGATTCTAGAAAAAGTCTGCATGAACAATTGGTGTGAGTGAATTAGTTCTGTCCTGCCTCAAATGCAGCCATAGCATAAATAACATCCTGGAATGTATTCTACTGTTTTTTTTTTTTTTTTTGCCCCAGAAGATTGCTTTCTAGCAATGCCTAAAGAGAGAGGTAGGGGGTAACATATTTTATACCTGTTGGCTGAGCAACGCAGCTGAATGAGCCAAAAATGAGCCTCAGAGACCCCTCACAGTGATCTGAGAAGGGACGTCGGGTTTTGTCAAGGCTGCATGTGAACAATGTCCACATAAAAAAGAAAAGAAATTCCCATGGCAATTATTTTAATGAAAAGGACACTCAGTGTCAGGCCTATACATTATCCTATCCAGGAACCGTTCCCTGATGTCTCAGAAAGGTAAGAGCGTGTCCTTTGATGTAAGGCTTTGTACTTCTGTAAAAACTTACTTCTGAGAGGTTCAAAGTGCTTTCCACAGACTTCCTCAGTCCTTTCAACCCCTTTATGGGGGTGGATGGCAAGTGTTATTCTCATCTCGCCGAGGATCGGAAGGCTGAAACACAGAGAGGTTAAGTGGTGTGTTCAAGGCTTATCCTTCCACCTTTTAGGATGACACTCAAGGCTCCTAACTCCCAGAGTTTTGAGAGTTGGCCCTGTCACCTCTCTGCCTTTTCATCACAAAGTTAACATATAATAGTTACTAAAACAAAAGAGAAAGTATCTACCAACGTAGAAGACAGATATTTTTAATTTATTACAGTCAACTGCCTGAACTGAGTTTTGTCAGGGTCAGGATATCATTACTGATTCACAACATAGGTAAATTTTTCACATTCATTTTTTTATTATTATTTTTGTTGGAAATCACACAGTTGCACTTATTTCATCAGGTCTCCATAAGGTGCTATCTTCAGGTCGTGGTGTGAAATGGTATACTTTCTTATCATATTTCATCTCACTCTCACAGAAGGGGTATTATAAAGCAACCTTGAGCATGTAGTCTACTTAAAAGATAACTGAGGTGTGATCATTTTTGAGTACAAGATAAATATTTTTCACCCAAAATTTTAAATAATAATATTGGTTTGATTGCTCAGCACTCTAGTCACTAAACTTTATCCTAGGACACCAAAATCGTATGAGGCCCACAGTGTTCTCATACAGAACAAACACCAGAACATTAGAATTTTGAATTTAAGTTATAAAAGTAATACATGTAAATACAAACTGAAAAGAATAAAATTTAGCTCACAGAAAAGGATTTAAGATGAGAAGTAAACACCTTCTTCTCTGTATCATTTTGCTAAATTGTCTGGTTTATACTACAATATACCATATTCTAGCAATATATCTTGGATAGTTTTTCTTTAATCAATTTCAACTGTATAAATCTAACATTTGCTTTCTAATACTTACATAATATTCCATTGTTTGGCTAGATAATTATTTAGTCAAATCCCCTAGTGTTGGACATTTAAATTGTCCCTCGTTCTTAAATAATTTTTTAAAAAGCTGTAAGGACTGAACAGTCCTGAACATGAAGTCATTTTATGTGTCAAAATAGAGGATATGTTTGTATATAAGGAATTTCTAGGAGAAAGTGTAGGTAGAGTTTGTGTATTATCTTTTAAAATGTGTATACATTCATAACATATATAGGTATAAATGACTAAAAAATATATATATAATACATATCACATATATTCATATATTTTAACCTATGCTCGATATATATTGCTACTTTTTCCTGAGAAGATTTAAAACAAAAAACATAACCTCTTAAGCCCCAGCATAAAGTAGCCACTAGATCAGAATCTCCTAGGGTGTTTGCTGAATACAATTTTTTTTCTTTCTAAAGCCAAACAATTAATTCTGAATCACAGCTTCGTTAAATTCTCCAGCCTATAGGATGACCAGCCAAAAACATAAAGATCTCTTTCCAGTCTATAATCAATGTAAAAATCTAACTTTTAAAAATCGTAAGGAACACATCTGTTTTTGTATATATTTGATACAGTAGAGAGGTCAGCATGAAATTTTCAGGTCACATTGTTCCTGAAAAACGAGCAGTAAAATTCAGCAAAATAGTAGGTTTCTGCTTCATGGGACAGAGATTTTTTTAGTGACTGGTACTTATTGGAAGGATTAGGTATCCACTCAAGCAGAACACTGGTTGTCATTATTACAGATGGAAGTTTCAGAGCTGAATGTGAGAAGAACTGAGCTAAAACTATAGAGAAGAGTTTTCACAGAATTTCCAAGTCTGTAGAATTTCTGTTCCTTATTTTTATTATCAGCAATTTAGTGGAGATATTAATATTTCTTAAGAGTTCTGGGATTTTGAGCAGGAATGTAGTTGTCTGGATGCTTTTATGAGCACCTGTGGTCTTGCAGAGAACTCTTCCTAGAGAACAAAAATGTAAGAAAGAAATGAGATGCTTTAGCCTTTCTGAGCAGTTTACTGCTCCCTTTACCAGTTTAGAAAATGTATTGCTTGGATAAGATCTCTTCTAAAAAGCCTTAAGGGATATCAAGAAATCACCCCTCTGAACCCTTCCTTATTAAAAAGTACGTAGAAACCAGTTTTGTCACAAGACAGTGCTCTTGGTTATCGGGAAGTTATTACACTTGCATAGAAATAATTAAACTGCTGGCTATGAGATTACTGAATACTTTGAAGGAAAAAAATTATTTCATAGAAAAATATTGCACAAGCCTTAACATAATGCATGTTACTGGCATATTCAGTTTTTCATTCCCAAAATGTTGCTACATTTTGGAGCACCGTGTTGATTTTAAGAGCAATTCTATTTAAATAAAAACATTTGTGCATATTCTAAATGAACAGTCTCATGTAATCCTGTTATATTAATATATTTAATATATATTAAATTAAATATTATTTTATTAATTTTGTATTAAAGAACAAAATGTTGTGGGGTGGAATATTGGAGCAAAGGGGAAAGTAAATATCATCTGAGAAGAAATACTAAATTATTTCATGTTTCACTGTCAAAAGTAAAGACAAGTTTAAGAATTTATGGTGCCTGTGGTTACCTTGACTGAGGCTAAGGGCCAGCTACTGTTGTTCTCAGGTTTAGGCTTCTTAGCACAGAAACAAATTCATCTTCAAACACTACAGTTTATTAGACAAGTTAATCTGGGACAAATCATGTAATCTCTCCATAGTTCAACTTCATTGTCTATGAAATGGTTAAAATTACGGCAATTCGCTCACAAGATTGCCAGGAAGGTTAATTATTACTGGACATGCAAATTCATTATTGGACTTGGCACAGTGTCTAATACTAGGAAACATTCATCATTATCCTTCTAACTGGGGGCATCTTTGGACCCATTGTGGTTAGTTAGCCCTAAGAGAATTCTCCCCACTCCCCAGGCTTTGAAAGTCTTCTATGAGCAGAGAAACAATAAAGAAAAAAGCAAAGGGAAGAAGTGGTATTTATGGGTATCTACTCTGTTCTAAACACTCTGCTAGGAACTTGATAAATATTATTTCATTTAATCTTTTCACCAGTCTTTACAAGGTCAAGAAAATAAGGCTTATAACGGTTATTATTTGCCAAAGTTCACAAAGTTAGCAGGGTATGGAGCAAGTAATTGAAACTTAGTCTGTCTGCAAGGTTGGAAGGAAAGACTCAATACTCATATACCATTGACTTCACCCTGCTCCAACCCAATGCATCTCCAACACCATCACTAATTTGTAATGAAAAGACCTGCAACTTTGAACTTCGATACTTCCATTTCAAACTATAAGCTTTTTTCCTGTTAGTTTTCTATTATCCAGATCTGCTTTGTATATATGTATGTATTACCACAATGGTGGGATACCCACTGTTGTAGAATAATTACCCCAAGTTCTGAAAAATCAGCCTCTTTCCTTCTATTGAGTTGACCTCTGCATACAAGATATCAGAAAATCTAGACATTTCTACTCTAGACTCAAAAAAAATATGATTTTATAGTCTAAACTGAAAAGAAAATCGTGATCTAGATTGTTCGCTGTTGTATAGAGAAAGTATGTGGTACGTACTAAATGTTTCACTAGTTGACCACTTGTGTTCACATCATAGGGAGATAGCAAAAAACATTGACTTTAAAATCGTTATTATCTAGGTTCCAATCACACTCAACTACTTAATGGACGTGTGACTTTGAAAGTTGTTTAACCTATTTGAGCCTCAGTTTTTCAGATGAATTTGAACAGTAATAGTACCCATCCCATAGAGTGACCATTTGGATAAATGGGATAATGTATATAAAGCCCTTGCACTGTGCCTGACCTTCATTAAGCCTGTTAAAATGGTACATGACATCAAGAACTGCTGAACACTCCACTTGTAGAAATGGGCTCCTTTAACACCTATAATAAGGAGAGATTAATCCCAGAAGGTAAATTAGATACTCCAGCACTGCTATAAAAGGGAGGCCATAAGTTCACATATACCATCACCATGCCATTTGGCTGGATAAAAAATGCAGCATTTGGAAATTCCTCAGTTGTTGAGGTTTTGAGCAGTGTAGGCCATCACTAGTAACAACCAGATATTCAGAAAAACACAGTGAACAAGCCTATGCAAATATCTCCAGGGGAAAGGAGTGAATTTAAGCACAACTCATTTTAAAGATGTTCTTCATATATTGTGTATTTGCTAATTGGATGGACAACTTACTCTAGCTCTGCTCCTATGAGGCCAGCAGCCAAGTTAAGAGCTTCAGGAAATTTCACAAACTCTATATCGTGATATCTTTGGGAAAAAAAAAAATCAGAAGCTCTAGCAGCACTGGGCTCATGTACACACAGGGGAATACTGAGGCAGGGCTGAGTGTGGCTGTGCCTTTTTAAGTGGGGCATTCAGCCTCCGGCAACCACAGCCCTCAACACAGTGTTGCACGTGCACTCACACCATGCACAAGTCACCCTTTTGTTTGAAATTCTCAGCTCCTGCAGGCATTTGAGTGTTTGACCCACCTTAGAGCTTATGTATATATCATCCTGCTGTAAATGTCCTTTGGCCACACCTTTCCTCTCCATGCATATTGAGGCTTATTTCTAGAGAAGAATACCAGGATTACATCTAAACTTTTTTAGCTCCTGTAGGTCCCTGCACGTCTATTCCAACATCTTTAACCCTTTGTTGCACCCTCCAATAGACTGAAGAGCCCTAGTGAGCGAGAACCACGGTTCTGGCTCACAAAATCACAGCACCTTGCCCAGTACTCAGTTCTGCACAGTTAGGGAATAACTGGTATGGAATGGCTAACTGAAGGAATGGTAAATAGAATACGGGGTGGTTTAGAAATTGGACCTGTTGGTGAGAGCTGTGAGACCTTACAGCAAGTCATTCATCCTCCTTCTCTTATTCTATATATAATGTAAAGGTTGGATTAGGTCTCTTCCAATTCTAAAATTCTTGCATCCAATGAAATACCTAATCTCCCTTGTTCATTTTGTCTCTATCTTAAGCTCAACTTTACTGACTCGGGGTAAGCTACTAAAGTCTGTACAACCGGGATATTAGTAATATCATCTTTATCTCTTGGGATCCCTGCAAGAACTAATTAATAAATAAGGTAGAGAAACTTAGATAAAAGATAAAAAGAAATGGGAAATTACATTTTCATAATTGCATTTTAAATGGCAATAGTTGTAGGTCTATGTTTCACTTAATAACAGAACTTTAGCTATTAGTGCTTATAAAAAATTAGTTCTAATTGTACATTCCCTTTTCCATGAGGAACTAAGTTTCCTTTTTTTTTCAACTTTTACGATAATTTTTTTAATAACCAATGGATCTGTTGCAGTAAACATGTGAACCCTGCATCCTTATGTCATGAGAATAAAGGGTTTGCAATATGCTTCTCCCTCCCAGTATCCCAAAGGCTAACAGTGCCTGGCAAGGAGTAGGTGCATCAAAGCTGTGTGACACTTGAGTGAAAGAAGAAAAGCAAAAATAACATCAACAGAAAACTCATGGCAACTGTATGGCCTAAACTGATAATGGATCGCCTATGATTTTAGGCGTTATGTCTTCAAATATTGTGTTTTAGCACTCATAAGTATTTTGCAGGATGCCTCAAATACAAATACTCCAAAACTAAGCTCTAGTTAACAAAATCAGCTTAGGCTTAGAAGTATCTGCAGGGGAGCAGTGTTCATCTCTTCCACTTTGGATTGAGGTGGTGGCAGCTAAGATCAAGGCTGCCAGGCAACCTGTCTTCTGGTCCTTCCTGGAGAGAGGAGACTAGGATGTTTGAAAGCAGAGAACTTCTAGCAACCAAGGACTACAAATTTCTGCCACCTCTTTGTAGGGCAGGACCTCCCTGAGCTGTTGCACTGGGGCTCTGCACACCCCTGGATGACAGGTCACTGTTCTACAAGGGTGACTGTGGCCCACACATAAACTGGGAGGATCAGAATTCCCAGTCTTGCTCACGTGCAGCAGGATTAGGTATGGTGTCCCACACAGAGCTAGAACTCCCTAAGCTGGAATAATTCTTTCTACTTTATATGATACCTCCATCTAGTTACAAGATTTCTGCCATGTCCAGGAACACTTCCTCTTCATTAAGGAAACTCCTAAGGGTATTTGAAAAAACTTCTATCCTTGTGCTCCCTTCACTGGTTTTTATGTAACAATTCACAATATCATTAGGAAAAATACTGCTACTTGCTTACGACATTCAAGCTATGTGTTATTTTTGGATCTCAAAGTGATGCTATTGACACATACATTATAGCTTTTGTCATTAGTGATAAAGGATTTGCACTAATCTTTGCTCATCTCTTGTGATCAAGACACATTTTAATACATTTGTTTGGGGCAAAGAGCACAAGGCTGTGACTCTCAAGTGGAATAGTGTTATGTAGTTCACAAGAAAATTGTAACTAATATTGCATTAATGTTGCCCATGGCTCCAAGGTCTGGCCCCTTTGAGACAAGTTGGAGCTGATCTTATGAAGGTATCACTTCATGAATATTTTATGGCTTTAGAAAAATCTGATATGAATGTTTTTTTTTCTCTACCTGCGCATCTTTGAACCTTTGCTTTTGTTTCTTCTTTGCTTCTATATCTTAACCTTGATAGCTTAGTATTAGTTTTCTATTTGTGTAACAAAGTAACACAAACTTGGTGGCTTAAACCATGCACATTTATTATGTCACAGTTTTTGTGGGTCGGGAGTCTGGGCACAGCTTAGAGGGGTCCTATGCTTAGGGTCTCACAAGGTAGGAATCCAGCTGTCAGCTAGGAGTGGCTTCTCATCTGTAGATTCGTTGAGGGAAGAATCTGTTTCACTGCTCATATGATTGTTGGTAGCGTTCAGTTCCCTGTGACTGTACAGTTCATGGCAGCTGGCTTCTTCAAGCCAATAAGAGAAAGAGAGACTCTAGCAACACAGACATTGCAGTCTTATATAACGTAAGCATGCACATTGCATTGCCTTTGCCATATTCCCTAGGTTAGAATCAATTCACGGGTCCTGCCCAAACTCAGGGGAGAGGATTACATGAAGACATGACTTTCAGCAGGTGGGAGTCACGGAGGGAGCCACCTAGAGCATCTGTCTTCCACATGATTCCTTCAGGTGCTCTCATTCTTAGTGTGGCCTCAGTTGTGCCTCTTGAATTTCTGGTTCCGAGTCTGATATATTCTACTTTTCTCATCTGACCCCGATTATTAGTTTTAGATAGTATTCCTCCCTCAAGACCTTATCACACATGGTCTACAGGGATTTTGTGTGTTTGTTCACTCAGCAAGTGTCTGTTAAGCACCTACTATTTGAAAGTTATAGCAAAAACGTTGAATATACAAAAATGAGCAAAAATAATGCACCAAAACAAAGACCAAAGGTAAGCAAAATACTGCATTCATAGAGCTTACACTCAGAGCTCCTTGAATTTGGGATACCTATCTGTTTACCCAAGTCATAAATGAATAGAAACAAAAGAGCAATTATAATTCATTCTAGTTCTATAAGGTGTGTGAAGGGGTGTGATGTAATCAGGGCAGTCAGTGAAGGCCTGGGAGCAGAGTGAACCTTCAGAAACCAGTCCCCTCCTCATTGCCTAGAAAAGGCAGGGAAAAGGCATTTGTTTTCTCATTTTAACCTCACAGAAAACTAATAAGGTAGTATTAGTGGCCTCATTTAATAAAAAAAAAAAGAAAGCTGTCATAGGTCAAATAATTTGGAAGTCATAAATGTAAGATTTGAGACCAGATCTTCATTCCACTAATAGCAGTGCCCCAGAATGTAATTCATATAGGATAGAAAGGAATTCGTTTCTTTTTCTACTTTCTCTTTATTTTGGAAGTAAATGTAATAGATGAAATAGATTTAAGTAAATGATCAATCTACATTGACTTTTGATTCAGTAACATTCAAGATTTTCTTCTAAAAAAAAAAAAAAAAAAAAAAAAAAAAATTTTTTTCTAAA
>NW_020172818.1:997299-1010073 GCF_003031525.2 Neophocaena asiaeorientalis asiaeorientalis
AAAAAAAAAAAAAAAAGATTTTCTTCTAAAATAAATTTTAATTTTAGTAGTACATAAACAATATTCAGTTTGTCATTTTATTAGTAATGAGATGGAAGCTTTAATTATTGTTATTGAGGACTTAGCAACTTAAGTAATCAGGTCTCAGTGATGTGTCTCATTTAAATGTGCATTTTAATAAAGCATTTATTCTAAAAGGTGAAAGATATTCTAATAGTTTCAACTAACCTCAAACTTAAGTATTTGGTGATGCATTAAAAGGAATGTTTTTAGAATCAGAACTCATCAACACTGGTGCAGAATTAACATTCTATGTCTCAGTTTGATAGAGAATTCAACTGGAAAGACATTCTCCTCTCTGTGAGATTTGTGTGTTTATATTCAATATTATAAATAGAATAGATTCATAGCCAACTGCAAATGGCTTCTTCCAAAATTACATTTTTCTACTGGTGTAAACCAAGGCTATCTGTCACTGTGATATAGCATTATAGCTAGTAAACATTTGTCTATTCAAAAAACAAAGGTAAAGTATTCAAATTATCAACCAATTTATGAAGAAGCTCCTTTAGGAATGACTTTGATCTTTAGCCATCCACACAGCCTGGTTTTGGTGGAAAGTGGTATAAAGGGAAACTATTTATTTGCCAGCATTTGTTAGTCTTCACAATTAAGGAAAATGAATGAAACATTAAAATGAATTTTTTATTAAAGTATTAAGCTAACTAAATGAGCCAGTGAAAAGTTTTTCCCTCATCTGGAAAGCCACTGTGGCAAGTGGTTGCCTCGGTAACAGTTCATCCATGTTTGCTGCAACTTGCTAAATCTCTCCCTCTCTTAATGAATTTAGTGATCCTGCAGGAAAATCTACACTTCTTGCCTATGGGGCTTGGCACATGTAATTTTCTCTAATAAACTGACCACTGATTTTCTCCAACCAGCAAGGCCTCTAGCAATTCATGCAATAAGCACTCTAAAGAACAGAGTTTTGTTTTCGTTTTGATTTTGTAATCATCAGTGACTCTATGTTCAGACAATAAAAAAATACCGGCAGGTTTTCTAAACTGGTTACCAAAGGACCAGAGTAAGTAATGGATTTCATTGTTTTTGTTTGCATGTTGTTTCCTGTACTGCAGAAAATATTTAAGGCAACTACTAATTACAGGTGGAGAGTTGCTAATTCCTGGAGTTTTTCCATGCAAAGCTCTTTTAAGCTTACAGATGACTTCCATGTCCCACTCTAACCCTGAGACCTGCAGGTCCTAACCACTCTGTGATGCATTGGGGATAGACCCTCATTGTAAGGATGCCAACCTACATTCTTAGCAGGATCACTTGCAGCTTTAATACATAATGCCATTTGCTTAGTAACTGTGATTAAAGATATTTCCACAGAAACATTAATTTCTTTCATCATTTCTATCTCTAACAGTAAAAATATCTGTTTGCTCCATATGCAAAACTATTCTATGAAAGGTCCTGAAATGACCAAAGGCTGTCTATTTTTAAATCATCATTGTACTTTTATCGCCATAAATGAGTAAAACTATCTTCTAAAGAGTGGGCGCTATTCTGAAGCAGTTACTTTTGTTCAGAGAATAAATACATCTGAGGGAAGTACCAGCTACTTCTATGAATCACCCTGAGAAGAGTGACAAATTCATAGAGAGTAAAGGGTATAATATTGATGTTGATAACAGTAATAATAATAAAAATGGCTAACAATAAGCACTAACCTATGCTAGACACCCTGCTTAGTATTTTATATACACAGACACATTCAATCATTGTAGCACTCTGTGAAGCGGTGACTATTATTATCTCCATCTTACAGATGATATCAGAGTCTCAAAAACAGTTTAATATTTGCTCCAGTTCTCACCTAAGTGTAGTATTTACAAATTGCCAAGTTTTCTCTTACACAGGAGTGTTTGGTTAGTTGTTTGCTTTGGATTTGTGATGTATAATACATACTGAGAAAAGCACTTCACATTTCTCTGTCCCTTCCAACAACCCTGAGAGACTGTAGGGAAGCCATCCTTACACCCCACCCATGATATCAATAAGCATATCGCAGTTTCAGTAGCTAAATGCCCTGCACTGCATCTTATAGTAAATTCATGGTGGGAAGCTTAGAGCTCAGCCTGTGCAGATTCCAGTTGGTACCTCAAGGCCTACTTGAGCTTAAAATGAAACCAAACAATGCAACACACACACAAAGCCTCAGCCCATCTCAGAGTGTGACACATGCTGCACAGTGACTTTCTTCACAGTAGAATAAAAGCCCCACTGGCTGATTCCCAAGGCCTCTGTGATTTATTCCTGTTATTTCTGAACAGAGACCCTCACATGCCATCTGGCTCATTTGTCTGCAAAGACCAAAGTTTATTATAAGCTCCATTCTGTGCTCTGCCTTTAGTCTGCACCTTTTTCACCTATAGGTCTAGCCATAAGCCTCTGACTTGGCTCTAACCCGCCACTTAAGTGTCAGAGGATGAACCTGTGGCCTCTTCAAGAAGTGTTCACCACTCAAAAGGAGATGCTTTGACAAAATAACATATTTTTCTGATTATAAAAGCTAACTCAGGGCTTCCCTGGTGGCGCAGTGGTTGAGAGTCCGCCTGCCGATGCAGGGGACAAGGGTTCGTGCCCGGGTCCGGGAAGATCCCACATGCCGCGGAGCAGCTGGGCCCATGAACCATGGCCGCTGACCCTGCGCGTCCGGAGCCTGTGCTCTGCAACGCGAGAGGCCACAACAGTGAGAGGCCCGCGTACCACAAAAAAAAAAAGAAAGAGAGTGTATACGCCTGATCTATTTACGTTGCTATATTAGTTTCCTAGGGCTGCTGAACAAATGACCACAAACTGGGTGGCCTAAAACTATAAAAATGTATCATTTCACAGTCTAAATCTGAAATCAAGGTGCCAGCAAGATCATGGTCTCTCTGAAGTCTCCAGGGGAGAGCGCTCCCATTGCTTCCTAGCTTCTGGTGGTTGTTGGAAATCCTTGGCATTTCTTGGCTTGTGGCTGCATCACCCCAATTTCTGCTTCCATCTTCACCTGGCCATTTTCCCTCTTTGTGTGTTCATCTCTCTGTCTTCAAATCTTCTCCATATAAGGACCAGATAGATTTGGGGCCCATTCTCATCCAATATGAGTTCATCTTAACTAATTTCATCTGCAAAGACCCTATTTCCAAATAAGATCACATTCTCAAGTCCAGGACATGAATTTTGGTGGGACTTAATTCAATCCAGTTCAGTTGCTAGACGGCTTTATTTGAAATAATGGTTGGTTAAATGACTCTTAGCCATGCCCATCGAGTAGCCCTCAGATGCCTGTGAGTATACAAAGATATCTGAGAGACGAAACCACAGTTAGACACTTGAAATTGTGTCAAGGAGCAAAATCAAAAGGGAAAAAAATCAGATAGGTATAAGTACCTGTCTGTCAAACCAGCTTTTTGAATATTAGCATTATAGATGATTCTTCATTTACTTTTTAATATTGTTAGTGTTTATGTTTGCTTGTCAAACTATCTTGTTTGCAAGAAGCGTTTTGCTTCTTGACACTTGTGAATTATATGTGCCCCCTTCCTGAGTAGCCATCCCTCTCTCTCACACTTTATTCTCTATCGATTTGGCCTGTCTATACCTCCTGTGTGCCCCATGTGGTGGTTTCCTGCCTTACAACCTTTGTCCAGGCTGTCCGCATGCCTCTCTTGGGCTTGCTTATCTTTTTTTTTTTTTTGCAGTACGTGGGCCTCTCACTGTTGTGGCCTCTCCCGTTGCGGAGCACAGGCTCCGGACGCATAGGCTCAGGGGCCATGGCTCACGGGCCTAGCCGCTCCGTGGCATGTGGGATCTTCCCGGACTGGGGCACGAACCCGCATCCCCTGCATCGGCAGGTGGACTCTCAACCACTGCGCCACCAGGGAAACCCTTGCTTATCTTTTTTACTCTCATCTCTATTGGCACCTCCTAAAGAATGACTCCCTGGACATTGTTCTTACTTTTATTCTGAGCTAGACATCCTCTCTCCATCTGCTGTGTTCAGTGCAAAACACTCTCTTTATACTTACCAAACAGCTTGATAATTACCTGTATCTGCTTTGTCCTGATGCACTGTGAGTTTGTGGAAGGCTGGGAAGGTATGGCCAGCACATAGTAGGTTCAGAAAATTCTATATAAGCAAATGAATAAGTAAATTATTGACACAGTGGCAAACCAAGGCACAATGGTAGGTACCTACTAGAGAGTTAACAAGGAATCAATTCTGATGTGAGAGAACTTGCATGGATGGTAGATAATTGCCTGCAAATCACCATGTTTTGAGACAGACAGTCTCAAGTGTCAGAAGAGAGGCAAAATGGAATACATTAGGAAACTGCAGATTGATTATTCCAGCTATAGTACAATCTCTGGAGATTTCATGATAGGCATGGGATTCAAGGTGGGCATTGAGGAATAGCTCTTTTTTGTGGAGATGGTCTGGTGGGGCAGGTGGGACCACTAGGGAATAGTGAAGGGTGGGGAGAACTTTAAGGCGGAAGGGAAATAAATCATGATTGAAGGCATGAAGATGTATACTTCTAGGACGCATTGAAAACCAGTAAATAATTCAGCTTTGATGCAGGGTTGCAAACATGATTAGGTAGCTGTGATGAAAACAACTGAAAATTAGATGGGAATTAGATCACAGAGGCCTTGGGGGCAGTGCAGAAAGGAGACATTATAGGGGCATAACAGAAGAAAGATGTGTTCAAAGCTCTGTCTGCCTTTGTGTGGTGAGCTTTTACTGTTCAGTGAAGACAGGCTCTGAAGAAGCATGAGAGGGGCTCAACGTAGAGCGTAAAGATAGCACACTGCTGAGGAATAGGCCCTTATTGGATAAGGGGCAGAAGGAAAAAATGCTGTAAATGAAAGGCAGAAGTGTGATTTGAAGGGTGGATGTGACCAGATCTAGTAAATCTGATAGAAGTAAAGGGAAACTAGACTTGTAAGATGGAGGTACTTGTTGGCCTTCCAAAAACAAAGGTGGAGGAAGAAGAGAGCTAAAAAGTGGGTCCCAGTGTGACTCTATGAGATTGCTTTCATGCCCCAGCCAGGATGAACTGCATACTCATCTGTGTTCCAACAGCATTTATTTTCGTTTTTTAACTAAGTGCTACCCAAATTGTAGTCTGCGGGGTAAAGGCTGTTTTGCAAACTGATAGTTGCCGATTTGCAAGGATAAAATACAGAAATTGAGCGTAAGCATTTAGTAACTATGGTGGCAATTTGATATTGTCACAACATCCGTAAGTCTATTTTATATTTTACAAATGTACCTGTGTACCACAGATTGGGAAAACAAAAAACGAATTGATCCTCCACCATAGACAGTTTGAGAAGCTCTGTTCTATAAAACCAGTCAGTTTCACTGAAATAAAGCATAGTTTATCTGTCGATTCCTCCAGTAGCTTGCCAGTTCAGTGGAGCAAATGGAGGGACGTAACTGCATCGTTCGAAAACCCCAACTTGAAGCATGGGTCAGAGCACAACACAAGTGATCAATAAATAATTAGAATAGGATTGATCTTGATAACTAGTTGGTCATTTTTCACCATTGAGAGAGCAAGCAGGTTCAGGTTGACTGCTTGGGGTAGAAGTCATAGAACTGGAACTTAGCAGACAGGAATAGACACAAGCAGGGATAAATTCAAATACATAAACATAAGTAAGCAGGACACAGTTCCCATAAGATGCCACAAAAGAGAGAAGAGCCGTGAAAGGGAGCTAGAAAAGGTAGACCATTTGTGTGCTTCACACTTTGGGGAAGAAACCCTTAGAAGACAATGCGCTGAAGATGGGGACAAAGAGGCTGAAACTGACGCTGTCTTCAAAATCGCAGGGCACAGTGAGATCTGGCTGATGAACACGCTTGCCTTCTGAGACTATAGCTTCTCTCTGGATCAAGTTAAACACCTATTAGTGCAGAATGGGAAAAGTGCTTCCAGTTTTCAAAGTCCTGAGCATGATCCATCCCAAAATAAGCATCCTGATGTCCTTGACCCAACAAAACTCTGCTTTCAGTGATTACTTTCCCAAAGAAGAACAGGTGATTACTGATCTCACTGCAGCATGCGCCGTGCTGTCGACAGATTGAAGCCGTTCTAGGGGTCTGCTACAGGTCTGTGTAAACCTTCGTCGTTACACTTAATCTACCTACAGAATTTCAATTAGTTTCCATCTGTGAAATATAAAATTGAATCCTTCTGAATGCCCTGAGCTCTTTCTAAGCACCAGGCTGTGTTGCCAAAGTGACAATTCGCATGGAATCTAGGCCATATTTCAGAGAATCTGGTCTGACCAGAGAGTCTGGTCAAACTTGATAGGATGTTAGTGACAGTCTAGCCAAGCTTCCATTTTGTAGAAGGGTAATTAAGTCACAAAGTAGTAAAATAACTAGTTCAAGGGCACATAATGCGCTATTTCAGATCAACTAGAATGGAGTTTTCCTGTCTGCAAAACCCCTCACACTTTCCACTGCACCTCAGTGCTTCTCTGTCAACTGTCCAGTCATTGCATTATGAATTTACCATTGGTTACAACAACAAAAACAACAAAACTCCCAGACCCTGAAACCAGTTGATTGTTCTTGGAAAATAAAAAATTCTAATGTGTGATTTTTGTCACTCTGCAGGAACTACAGAGGGCCTCCCTGTGTCTCCAGATATTGTAGCATTCCATGGTGGTTAAGAATGGAACTACTAACAAATAGGAGTTAACATTGGCAGAATAAGGTCCATAAAAGTAAAGCAACCTTTACAATGAAGAAATACCTGTAAATTATTTAGAAATTTTAAGGACATTTTGAATGCTCCACTCTGCAAATACAAATTTTAGGTTTTTAATTATTTCACCAAAATTCCATGTGACCACCAAAAGTTTATTAGGAGGCCAGAGACTGGATTTTGACTACATGAATTTGCAAATCTCTTCTTCACAGTGAGGTGTTCATAGTACCTGCGTTCTAGGGTTCTTATAAAAATGATTCAAGGTACTAAGTGTAAGATGGCTGGCATGATGTTGTAGACATGGTATGCACTCTACAAATGTTAACCACTGATATTAATAATTAACGGACGGTCCTGCAAGGAGGTTTCAGTATATGAGAGGGGAGATTGGACTTGATGATGAGTAATATCTTTTCTGTTTCTGAGCTTCTTATGACTTTGGTGGTCCTTCCTAGATTTAGGCCACTGACAAGTTGACTAAGCCTGTGTCTCCATCTCCAGCAAAACACTACTTTTAAATACTTTCTTCCAAATCTAATTAATCAATGGACCGCAGTCTGATTGCACTTCTTGCCTTGGTTTTAAGGTGCTCAGTCATTATTGGAAAGGAAGGAAACTAACCCAGAGGGAGCATCTACCGTATGCCATGATCATTACTCATGTTACGTGATCTATCCAGCATCGTATGACGGGGATAGTGTCATTGCATTTTGTACATGAGGAATAAACCCTCAGACGTATTGACTCATCAAAAGTCCAATCAGAGTGACCATACAATTTATGGTATAAACCAGGACACTTTCAAGAGTAAAAAAGGGACATTATTAATAATTATTCTGGGTCAATGGTTAAAAATGATGACTGTCCCAGGTCAAGTGGGGCACATGGCCATTCTCCCTGTGGATAAAAAGAAGTTATAGAGCCAGAACCCAAACACAAGACAACCTCTAAATCCTGTGTTTCACTACAATTATGTTGAAAAGATCTTCCCTGTTATGATTTTATTATACTGGGCTGGCAGCCAGAGCCCAAATACAAGTGAAAACTGAGATACTAATATGAGAACCTAGTAACCTGAGGTGGATACAGGGTTCAGGGCATCAATAGCCCCTGGAGCTGGTACAGAGTCAAGAAAGCTGTTACACGCTGAATGTCGTTGCTTGTGTCCCCAAAATGCATATATTGAAGCCCTAGCACCCACTGTAATGGTATTTGGAGGTGGCATTTTGGGGAGGTAATTGGGTTTAAATTAGACTGTGAAGGTAGGACCCTCGCAGTGGGATTAATGTCTTTGTAGAAAGAGGAGGAGACATGGACCTCTCCCTCTCTCTTCCTGCAAGCACCCAAAGCAGGCCACGTGAGCCACAGCAAGAAGGTGGCTATCTACAGGAAGCAGGCTCTCACCAGGCACCCAATCTTTCTGCACCTTGATCGTGGACTTCCCAACCTCCAGAACTGTCAGAAATAAATTTCTGTCGATTAATCCACCCAGTCTATGATAGTTCATTATAGCAGCACAAACGAAGACAGGAACAATTATGAAGGCATGATCTTGAAGCACTAGGCAGATCTTTAGAACTGAGGACAAGGCAACTGATAGGCAAATCAAAGAGGGAAAGAAAGAGGGAGAGAGCAGATGTAGGTAACTGGCACCTAAAGGTAAATCAGAGAATAAACATGACTGGGGGCTGTCTCTCCTTCCAGCAGATAAGCTAGCCAGACAGTCAAATTGAAGAACGTTATACAAAGAAAGACACACACTCATACCTGATTTTGGTCAACTAAGTAATTTTGGGAAATGTATCAACAATAGATTGTATTTACAAATTGAAGAATAAGAAAGGGATCATTAATATCTGTTGCATTTGCTTGGTCATTTATACTTTACCAACAGTTAATGTTTGTTGAAGCCTTAGGACATGCCACGCACTGCTCCGCATGTTTTGTATGTATCTGCAGATTTAAACTATGCTGTGAGGCAGGTACTGCTTTGTTTTCCATTTTACAGACAAGTAAAGTGAGGTGTAGAGATGATGATTAACTCGCCTGAGACTTTTCTTATACAGAGTGGGCAGGTTAGTTTCCCATAGCTGGTGGATCAGATGACCATAAACAGAGTGACTAAAAGCACCACAAATTTATTCTCTTATACATAGTTCTGGTGGTCAGACATCTAAGATGGGTTGGCAGAGCTGTTCCTTATGGAGGCTCTAGGGAGAATCTGTTTCCTCATCCCTTCTAGATTCTAGAGGCCACCTATGTTCCTTGGCCCACGGCTTTATTCTCCAACTTCAAAGCCAGTAGCATAGCATCTTCCAATCTCTCTATGTATGTGTGTGTGTGTGTGTGTGTGTGTGTGTGTGTGTGTGTGTGTGTGTGTGTGTATCTGGGCTTCTTCCATCATCATGTCACCTCCTGCCTCCATTGCTTCCATTTGGGTCCACTGAATAATCCAGGATAATTATCCCATCTCAAGATACCTAATTTAGTCATACCTGTACATTTCCTTTTACTTTCCATTTTCCTTTTACATGTCCTTTACTATGTAAAGTGACAAACAGTATTCTGCCTTCCACACAGAGTTCAAGCCCAAGTCTTGCTGTAAACTACTGCACCATAGAGCCTGAAAACATCTCAACAAATATTTATCTTCATTGTGTGCTGTATGCCAAGCCCTTGTCTCACGTTGGGCATGTGATTCTGAAGACACAACTGTGATCCTGACCTCATGTGCAATACTGGTATTAAAATATACACAATCACAAAGCAATGAACAGTGCACTATGGAAAAGAATAGAGGAGACAGGGAAGAGAAAAAATTACAAATTAGAGGTCAAGGAAGACTTCTCTAAGGAAGTAGCATTTAAGCAAAAATCCAAAAGATGAAAAAATTCACATAATGTGTTCATATAATATTTGAAATAGTTTTCAAAGGGGATTGATGCTGGTTATGTCAAGAGACTAAATCATAGGTAATTCCATCCTTCTTTCTGTTTCTTTCTCTTAGTTTTCCAAACTTTTTTTTTTTTTTTTTTTTTTTTGCGGTAGGCGGGCCTCTCACTGTTGTGGCCTCTCCCATTGCGGAGCACAGGCTCCAGACGCGCAGGCTCAGTGGCCATGGCTCACGGGCCTAGTTGCTCGGCGGCATGCGGCATCCTCCCAGACAGGGGCACGAACCTGTGTCCCCTGCATCGGCAGGCGGACCCTCAACCACTGCGCCACCAGGGAAGCCCTAGTTTTCCAAAAATGTTTAAATGATGAAATATTACCTTTTTTAGAAAAATGAAAGAAACATTTTATGAAAGGGGTGGAGTGTGTGTTGCCCTTTAAGACTGAATGTGTAGAAAATTTTCTGTCATCTGTGAAAATGAATGCCAGACCTGTTTACCAAGTTTGCCCGTAGAAGACAGTGTCTCTCATTCAAATGCATTAAAGTTTACTTTACGACCAGTGCTTCCTTAGGTTGCAGATTTCTCTTGATACTCAGCTTCATGCTGCTGTGAGAGAAAGTGGAAAGTCAACCCTCTAAAATACAACAAAAGTTGGAAACTACTTGGATGTTTTAAACATTTAGCTTTTTCAGATTATACTGTTTTTAATTTCACGCTTGCTTATGTTTTGTGTATGGGAAGGACACTGCCTTACTGGAATTCCGTTCTAGTCAATTCTATTGCTCTGGGAAACCCGTCCAGTCTATATTTAGGACAATTGACTTAGTAGAGAAAAGAAACAGTCTCTTTCATCAATGTTTGATCTGATTGATGCCTCCAAATGCTGGTCAGCTTTCCACTGAACGTTACCATGGACAACAGTTTTAAGAACTTTATATGAATAAAAGAGAACAGGATAAAAAAATACTGTATGAACATTTGTCTGTGTGGCTATGCCCATTTTATTCATGTGGCTGTCTAGATTTAGATCTTAACATTTTGCTGATTTATTTCTCTGAGCCCTTATGCATTCTCCCCTGGAATACTGAAATGCATACCTAATTGGTCTCCCTCTCCCTTCCTCCTTATCCCATCCCAGTCTTTCAACCCACTTGCTGCCAAAGTAATCTGCCAAATGATGCTCTCACCACATCCCTCCCTGCTCAAGAAGTCAGTGTAATGCTAGACCTATTTACTATGTGACAAGTACTAAGCAAGGGCTGGGGAGTTACCCTTTACAATCTAGTAGAAAAAAGAAACATTTGAACAATGAGCTCTAATACAGGGCTGGATGACATCAGTGTCAACTGGAGTGTAAGAGGCTTCCAGAGCACAGAGGAATGAACAATGAATTATCTAAAAACGCAAGCTCTAGCTAAATAGAGTACTTCTGAAGGGCCTTTGTTTCTGGTTTCAATCCTTCTACATTTAGACCGTTCTTTGCGTTCATGAACTTTCATCTCTACATTTTTTATAAGCTACCAGAGAATATTCTCCATTAGGACTTTTCTAAAAGGCAGGTTTATAAAATTCATATCATACCAGTTAAAATAGTAATGGGAATATATTAATTCATGTACCTGAAAAGTTTAGAAATAATTCTAAACTTTGAGAAACTATCTCAAAGTGAAGCTTCAGGTGAGGCTTAATCCAGCAATTAAAATATCACACCTGAGTCCTGGTTTCCTTCTTTTCTATGCCTTCCAGGCTGAGGACCCCTGGTTATTCTAGGCTCATTGTCAAGTAGCAGCAGAAGGGCTTAGTTCAGGACCCCAAATCCTCCTACCAGCTGCAAAAAGGAAAACAATTCCTTAGGAGTCTAACACAGTTCCTAAACCTTATTTTCATTGACCTGAATTGAGCCACGACCCCATTTATGAATCAGTTATTGTCACTGGAACATTATATCGATTATCTTAACCTAATTTGGGCCCATCCCTAGAGTTGATAGTGGTGTTAGCTATTAGCTGATAGTGAAAATGGGGAAAGAGTGCTTACCTAAAAGGAGAACTTGGTACTGTTTTACCAAAAGAAGGGTGAATAAACTGGATGGTAAAATAAATAAGAAAGGAATGAATGAATTGAAAACCAGATAAATAATTAATAATGTTTTTTAGCCTCATCATTCTTGGACAGTATTTCCATAATATCTTCTTAGACTGTTGAAGGAATCTCCAACTCAAACATCGTTTAAATTCAGAAAGTCTATATTATATATTGTGTTTTCCCAACAAAACCTAGCATAGCATTTTGCATAAAACAAGCATTCAATAACTTTTTCATTATTCCTTATTCCAAAAATTTCCACTCCACCTTTCTACTAATTTTTTTTTCTTGAAAGTGACCAATGTTCTAATTTCAAGACCGAAGTGTCTTCCATGTCTTTTCATGGCTTTATTTCTTTTTAGCTCATTTATTTTCAGCACTGAATAACATTTCATTGTGTGGATGTACCACAGTATGTTTATCCATTCACCTACTGAAGGACATCTTAGTTTCTTCCAAGTTTTGGCAATTATGAATAAAGTTGCTACAAACATCTGTGTGCAGGTTTTTGTGTGCACATAAATTTTCAGTTCCTTTGGATAAGTACCAAGGAACATGATTGCTGGATCATATGGAAGGAGTATGTTTAATTCTGTAAGAAGCTGGCAGACTGTCTTCCAAAGTGGCTGTACCGTTTTGCATTCCCACCAGCAATGAATGAAAATTCCCTGTTGCTCCACATTCTCACCAGCATTTGATGGTGTCAATCCAACTATATTTTTTGAAACCAATTTATCGTTATCAGTGAAAACAATATTTCTAGAACTCCTAAAAACATTGTCAAGATTTGCAGTAGCCATCTCTGGAATTTGGACTCCTGATTTGTGTGCTTCAAACACTAACCTCTCCAGGGTGTAAATTAGAGTTAACTATATCACACATATATATATGAGATATTTTATTGAGATATTTTAAAATCAACTGTATAAAATATAGCAGAGGGCTTCCCTGGTGGCGCAGTGGTTGAGAGTCCGCCTGCCGATGCAGGGGACACGGGTTCGTGCCCCGGTCCGGGAAGA
>NW_020172818.1:1010089-1031631 GCF_003031525.2 Neophocaena asiaeorientalis asiaeorientalis
ACCGCAAAAAAAAAAAAAAAAAATATATATATATATAGATAGCGGAAACCCTCAATTTAGGTCCTTCTCAAGGTTTGCAGTGAGATAAACACTGACTGAACCCATAGATTTTTATCCCAAGTTCCATGGAGACTAGTCCATGGGTCTCAGGGTATCTGAATTCTTCCTAATTGTGTGAGAAATTGCAGTGTGTGTGCCTTTTTCTAAGCAGATAGTTTATAGGTCTCCTCATCTTCCTAGAAGTGTCAATGCCCTATTAGAAATGAAGAACAAGTTCTTCATCATGGATATAAAAACTGAGACCCCACTGTCTTCATCATTCATTCACTCATTCATTCATATGAGCAGCATGCATTGAGTGCCTTCTATATGCCAAGCATTACTCAGAAACCTAGGAATACAGTAGTGAACCAGTTGAACAAATTCCCCACAGTCATGGAGTGAAGAATACAGGTAATAAAAATAAAGATAACTGTACATGGCATATGTAATTTTAGGCACTGAAAATTCTGCCATCAATTAATCAATGTATACAAAGTGTTAGTAACCAGAAGCTGCTTTAGATACACTGAGTAAACATTAACCAATCTAATATTACACAGTTCTGGATCATTCCCAAATCTGCATTATTTATTAATCCTGTCTTTTCCTCTGATGGGCTGGGCTCAGGCACACAAATTTCAAAGAACCTGCTGGACACCGTCAGGTGTATGTCACACTGGCTCCTATAAATCAGTTTCCCAAAACCTGGTTGATATTTTCCTCTCCTCACACGCTTCCATGATTTTTGACTCAGCTCCAGCCCCAACCCATTTTTATTCCTTTTTACCCTATTTTTATTTATGTTACCACCAAATCCTACTCACCCACTTAAGCTCAATTCCTCAAAACTTACTTTTTACTCTTTCTTTACCCCTCGCAACACATATCCAATCACTTTCCAAGTCTAGCTCAATGATCTTTCACTTCGAAATGTGAATTTTAAATGTGCATTTTAAAAGCTGGGTTGTTACTGGTCTGCTACAAAAGCTTTATGTTTCATGATCAATTCTTAAGGTCAGACTCCTTCTGACCTTAATATATGTGCAGTTTGTGCTCCCAACTTGCCTTTTCACACATACCTCCAACCACTTGGAACACTAAGCCTTCATCAAGGGCACCGTGAAGACTTCTTTGAAGTCATTCTTGGTAACTGCACTTTTGTGCCCTTGGATATAATCTGACTGATAAGTGATAGCAGCCTTCATAATTATTACTGAGCACTTATTGTGGGTCTGACACCTGGCTAAGCACTTTCCAATTATGAATGGTAGGTCACGTAACACAAAAAGTGTGGGCTTTGAATGTCAGCTCTGCAACCTATTTAACTGTGAGACTTGGGCAAGTTACTTAAATTCTGTACCTTAGTTTTCTGGGATATTGAATGAGACACAATAACATCCACTTCATAAGTTGTAGTGAGGAGTTGATAAGATAATGTAACTTCTCTCCCTGCCTGATGTATAGTAATCACTCAGTGAAACGTTCATTGTTAGTATTATCATTAAAATTCATAACTGGTATTCAGAATAGTTATTTTTATCTGTATTTCTGTGTGAGACTCACTAGAAGGCTAGATGCTGTATATTCTTCTGTTAGATAGTCTCATTCTCACTTCAGCGTGTCAGAAATATTTGCAGATTCCTTGCAACCTTCTCCATGAAGGCTTACATTGATTTTCCTCCTTTAATATCATTATTCTTTGTTTATACTTGATCTAGGATATTCTTCACATAATAGGGATATTTATATATGTACTTCTTCCTGAATTGGATAGTTTTGGAGACAATATAGATAGAAAAAACGCAAGGCATGGGGTAAAAGGACCTGGTTTTGAACTCTGACTCTGCTGCTTCTTAGCTGTGTGACATTGAGCAAGTTACTCAACCTCTCTGGTCCTCAGTTTTCTAATCTCTAAAATGGGAACAATAATACCTTCCTTCTGGGCTGTTTCTGAAAATTAACTAATCTGGCATAAGAAGAGCACCTAGTACTGTGCCTGGCATGTAGGCAGGGTCCAGTTCAGAATAAATTCTCCTTTTACAGTCTCTTCAGGAGGACACATTTACTCAGCCTCTTATTCTTCACAGAAGTTAGCACACTGTCTCACATATATTCGGTGCTTAGAAAATACTGAATCAAATTAAATTATTGTTACATCCAGTGACAGCAAATGATCATATAGACAGCAAGGACACATTGCAATATAAAGATATTAGCTGCATTTGTAGTTGCTGTAATATTTTCTATGATTTAGTAACTGCATATCAGAATGATCCCTGGGGTTACCTCTTACAATATCTCTTACAAATGGCTAGTCTGGAGAATTGGTCTTTGTGAATTCTTCGCCACCGTGAAGTGATTTCTCGCTAGTCTGTATTCATCACACTTTGGAGATACCCTGGTCATAGACTTTAACACTTGTGTTATAATTTTTAGTTTACATTTCTGCATTTCCTACTAAACTGAATCCCTCAAGGAGAGACTCCCCACTTCTTCATCTTCCATTCCTAATCCCTGATACAGTGCCTTACCTGCAGAAATATGCCAGGCAGTAGCCTTGGTCCTCAAAATACTGAAGAGATGGAAGATCATTATGACATATAATTATGACCCTGGTGTGTGTGGAGTTCCAGGTGAGCGCAGAGGAGGAGCCCCCGACAGATGTAAGGAGCCCAGGAAGGAATTGATGCGTGTCCAGAGTCTCAAAAGATAAAGGAGAGGAAAGTGTTACTAAGTAAAGATCACTCATTTGGTTGCATCAATGAATGTGTCTTTTAGTTAAATCTCAAAAGAAATGTAGATTATAGCACTGACTATTGAGTTCAACCATATAAAGGCTCACATTTTTCATTACAACAAAGCTGCACCACTTGCTAATTGAAGTATGTACACTGATTGAAAAAAAATATACCAAGGGAAGGAAGATGCTTTACGAGCCATGTGTTGTAAATCAGATCCTTTTAAACCACTCTAAGATGCTCTGTTGTTTCAAGCTCATCCTTGAAGTGATCAAATAGGTCTCCCTGAAGACCTCCAAAAACATGTCAGAGTGAAGATAATACATTCTGTTATCACTTAGTTAATTTGCGAACGAGTAATTAGATCAATTGGCTGTCAATATGTACCTATAGGATTAAGCACTATTGCAATTCTACAGATAAGGGCTGCCAGCACACACTGCACGGTTATCAGTGCATATCTTTCTCACTGGTACTTGGGTGCTGGTGCTCTTGGGACTCATAATACAAGGTCACAAGATAAATACTAAGAATCTTTTCAAAAAGTCCATCCAGGGCATTTGCTAAAAATTAGCGCTGGAGCACTGAGAAGACTATGTAAATGAATCCCCTCCTGCTTGTCTGCCCCCAGAGCTCAGTCTCAGTGTGTGAAAAGGACTGATAATAACTGAGAAAACAGCATGAAAAAAAGCAACAAGTGTGGACTGTGGAAAACAGGGGCTGGGGTAAGTTTTTAAGTATTGTTGTTTTTTTTTTTAGTTTTTAATTTTTAAGGTAGATTTCATATCAAAATGTTTACAGTGTATTCAAATTTTAAATTAATAAAAGATAAATTTGTATACAATGATATGTGGATAAAAGATATGTGCTGTATCTTTTTCATATATAGTTGGGAAGGCTATATTCATACAAGTAATCAAACTTGTAGAAATTATCTATATTCATCATTTAACAAAAATTACCAAATTACCAAAAATCTTTGTATAAACAGTACAAACAGTATAAACAGCACAACAAAAGATGCATGAACCAGGGACAGAGTTAGAGGAGAAGAGGCAGGGATGCAGGTGGAACTTTTTGCAGGAGATGATATCTGAGCTGTGATTCATGATTTTTAATGGGCACACACTATGTATTGTTAAAAATCTAAGGAGAGATTAAGTTCGTTGTTGAAACTATCTATTCTCATCAAGTAAACACCTCTACCAGCCAGGCGCAGTGCTAAATGTTTTACATATTTTCTCCTCCTGGCCGTAAGGTGAGTACACATCAGTATTCCCATTTTACAGATGGAAAAACTGCAATACAAGAAGAGGCTAAGTCAACTGCACCCAATCATAGGTTGCAGGGTCAGGGTTCAAATCCAGATCTCTGTAAATGCAACATCTGGGTTGTAAGGCACCCTGTACAGGGACATTAGACCATCCATCCCTAAGGAGAAAGAAGATGTAACCTGGATAAGGCAAAGATTTCTTGGAAGAGTGGAGCTAGAACTGACTCCTGGGAGATGGATGGAGGGAAGAATGGCAGAGCATGATGGGAGGGCATTTTTTGTGGAGAGGAGACATGGCTTCCTCTTGTTTGATTATTTAGAATCATGAAGGTTTGATCTGGCTGGTTCTTCTGGACTTGCATTGTACTGGATGCAATTTCAGCACTCCAGCACAGGGATCGAAAAGTGCCACTAATCTATCCCATGCATTCTAGGATAATATATGATGATACCCTTCATGGCTGAAGCAGCTGAGAAACGATTTTGACTTGGTTCTGACCGTGACAAGAACTAAAGTCAGTATAAATTTAGTTCATTATAGTTGTATTATTGTCTTCTTTGCTGCTGTTTCTCAATCTTTTTTCATTATTAGCCTTTTTAGAATTTATTTTCTAATCACCACTGATGATATTTTAATACCCCGGATATGTTGTGTATTTGTTTATTTACTATATGCATATCTTTGCTTTATACATAAAAAGAATAAAACTTTTCACCATGAACCAATTTTCTCTCCCTTGGGACTATATACAGCCCCAGTGACAATGAAGGCCTTAAGCTATGCTGTGTTCCCTATTTTGCTTTCTGTTGTAATAGGACAAGGGCGACTGTGGAAACAGATACTTTGGAATCAAGCTAGCCTCCAAGACAAGTTACCTAACCTGACTGCATGCAAATTTATTCTGTTAAAAAAATGGTGATAATAATACATACCTTGGGAATTCTTATTAACAGATTAGATAACCCAGAAGCAAAGACATAATAGGAACTTAGAAAATATGACTTTTTTCTGTTTCTGTGGTGTAGTTCCTTTTAACTCAGCCTTTATACTTTGTTTTTCATCTTCTCATTTGCTCCCTTGTCTGAGAAGATAGAAGCAAGGAGGCAGAGTAACCACAGAAAAGATTGAATACATGGAAAAAGTAGGAAGACGTCACACTGGGAAAACTTGTGGAACAGGTGTACTGTCAGGGTTGTCTAAAGAGGGAGCATCTTCTGTCCTTTGTCTACATTGATAGGCAGGAACCATCTAAACCTTTGTCATGGGGGTAGATTCCTCCCAGAAGTGGACTCTCACTTTTATCAGTCCTGTAGCAGAAGAGATTTTCAATGTCCTATGGTGGGGAAGAGGACAGTATTTGGAGAGAATCTAGGATTGAGCTAACTCTGGTATTTATGCTCTGACCTAGACAAGTATTTAACCTGTTTGAGCTTATGTTTCCTCAATCTGTAAACTGGATTTAAAACAAACACCTAAGTTAGAGGCTTATTTTGTGAATTAACTCAAATAATGTCTGTATAAATGTCTAGCACGTTTATAGTGCTAGACAATGTAAGTTAGTATCCAATGTAAGTTACTATAGTTTCTCTCTAATCAGCTTTTTTCTCTGAAATGTCATAGGGTACAATTATTCCATATACACAAGGGATTAAAACATGCATACTTCGTATAACAGTAAATATGAGGATATAATAACATATTTCTGGAGTATTTCACAGATGTAAAATATTTTCACATTCCTATTCTGAGAGACCACTTGATGAAATAAGTAGGAATGACATTATTATCCCTACTTTAAAAGTCAGAAAACTCAGATATCATGTGACCAACACAAGATCACAGAGCAATAGATTGTGTAGCTGGAATTCAAATCCAGTTTCTCTGATTCTAAACCTAGAGCTAAACTCCACTACTGCTTAATATTGCTTACAAATCCTCACTTTTCAAGCATAACAGCTAGTGAATGTTTTAAGGTTCTTAAAAGTATATAAGTGGGCTTCATTTTGTTTCAATTTTATTAATTTTCCATTGATAAAGGTTAAATTTTTGTGCATTATTTTGGTGATTCCTGTTCCTAACTTTCATTGAGATCGCCTTAGGTCTTTAAATAAAGCTGGAAATTTAGTTGAATTCTCCATTAAAGAAAGAATTTGAGAAAACAGTATTTTTTTTTCATGGACTTAAGGTGGAAGGATTGAAAAGTGTAGCCTTTTTGGCAGGTACTTGGAAGGAATACTAAAACTAAAACAGTTTTGCACAGAAGATGCGATATGGGGCAATAATGAATAAAACTGATTTATTTTGTTTTTAAAACCTAAGTTATTAGATAAAGTCTACCCTTAGCGATTTTTCTGCAAATGTCTCTTAAAAAATAATTTTGCTTTAAAGGACAGTGCTAATAGGAATGTAACTGGTAATTATTTTATATAGAGTGTCTTCCTTTCTATGCCTGGATTTCTGCAATAGTAGACTTTTAGCTTTCAATGGCACTCAGAGCTTATTTTTAAGTTGCATATTAATTCTCTAGGCTGTTTTGATGGTAGAAAACCTCACGAAGGGAGGATGCAGATCAGAATACTAAATTACAAAAGCACAACCCCTCCTTCCATATTGGATTTGGCAGTTTAATAAGAATAGCAGCTAAGTACAAAACTGCCCAGAAATATTTAGAGCAGTAAAAGAAATGAGGAAACAATTCTTCATGAACCCACAATCTTTAGCAAGCAGTTAGTCTACTTAAGATGACTCTCCTATTATTCACAAGTCTTTGGGGGCACCACAATATAGGTTCCTTTATTAATAGCTCCCCTGTCATCCATTATTTAGGCATGACTCCATATTAAATCACCAATTTGTCAGTTTCCTAAAGCAACACACCTCAGAGTTTTAAATAACCACTTGACAGGAAGTTGTCAGAGGAAGAGCTTATTTTAACTAGTTAAGCATTTGAGCATGAGCGATGCTCCATTCAGAGATAAAAATATAAAATAGATGAAACATTAATTATTAAAGTTTGTTTAATTAGAATAATCTTGTACTTAAAAAATTTGATTTACAAATGATGGAATTGCATTTATTTGGTGGAGGATTCAATTCAATTAGTTATCATGAACTTGAATGTGATTTAGAGAAATTTTGTGAAGCATCTGCTATGTTCTCAACACTGTACAAGACACTAATAGGGATATAAAGGAAATACACGGATTTCTTCCCTTTCAAAAGTTTACAGTCCTGTTGGAGAGCCAAAGTTTTATATATATATATATATAGTTATATATATAACTTCATATTATATGTAATATTTTATATTATATAAAATATTTTTATATTATATATATTTATATATTTATATTATATATTTATATTATATATTATATATATAGCTATATATATATAACTCTCTCTCTCTCTAGATATATATATATATATATATATACACACATATATATATCCACATATATATATATCCTAGAGAATAATTTTAAAAGTCTCATTAAATGATAAAATAGATGCTAAGGATTTGCATTACTAAAGGATAATTAAAAAGAGTGAGTTCAACATGCAAGGTAATTGGAGAAGGCTTTAAGAAGAGATCCCACTAGAAAGAAGATAAGCAGAAGAGAAGATGAAGACTGTCATGGGCCAGAAAAAAACAAGAATCAAAGCACAAGACCAGAGACTCAGCAAGGCATGAATATGGGACGGAAAGTCTGGGAAGGTAAGAGTCTAGGGTAATGGGCTTTGATGTAAAAGTGAGAGAACCAGATAATGAAGAGATTATTTTGTAACTATCTTGGAAAGACCCTATAGGTAATGTGGAAATCACTGTATGTACTCAAAACTGCGTCTTTCCCACGTGATGTGTCTTAGAGAGACTAGTCTGGTGGCATTGTGTCTATGGTTAAGAGTCATGATTGGGACTGACATATATATACTAATATGTGTAAAATAGATAACTAATAAGAACCTGCTGTATAAAAAATAAGTAAAATAAAATTCAAAAATTCAAAAAAAAAAGAATCATGGGAAGAAGGAAGGGCAATTGAGAACCTGCAATAAATCAGGAAAAGTCTAGGCATCCCGAATGGAGGACAAAATAAGAATACATAAAGAAGGATGCATTTCATAAATTGCAAGTGTTTTTAATTGATCCATTTTAATTGATAGAAAGTAAATACAATTTTAAAAATGGGAATAATTAACTGATTGAAATAGGCTCTTCCCCTAAAGACTTCCTGTTGTATAGCTATTTAGGAGTTACATTACTTTAGGAAGACATCACACCAATGATTTAATATGGAATGAGGCTGAAATAATGAATGACATCAGAGATATTAACAAAGGGACATATATTTTTTGATGCCACCATTGCCTAGGAAGTTAATCTAGTCTAGAAATTTGCTACAAAGTAAATTGCTGTCTTTGCTTGATGATTTTGTTATTTACTTGCCATAGGTATGTATATGTGTGTGCATTTTTTAAAAAATATTTATTTATTTATTTATTTATGCCTGCGTTGGGTCTTCATTGCTGCATGCGGGCTTTCTCTTGTGGCGAGCAGGGGCTACTCTTCGTTGTGGTGCATGGGCTTCTCATTGCGGTGGCTTCTCTCATTTCGGAGCACGGGCTCTAGGCCCGGGGGCTTCAGTAGTTGTGGCTCGCGGGTTCTAGAGCGCAGGCTCAGTAGTTGTGGCTCACGGGCCCAGTTGCTCCGTGGCATGTGGGATACTCCCAGACCAGAGATTGAACCCGTGTCCCCTGCATTGGCAGGCAAATTCTTAACCACCGTGCCACCAGGGAAGTCCCTGCATTAATTTTTTTTGGTACCCAAATAATGAATATTTACTTGGAAAAAGTTAACAAAGTTTCAAAAGAGAAAAGAAATGAGAAATTCTGCAATCCCACCATCCATGAATAAATAGTGTTAATGTTTTGGGGTATTTTGTTCTTGTAGATCCTCTAGGTATGTGTTTACTTGTTGTAAGAAGCATTTCTAAGAGTAATCTTTCTTCAACCATTTCTCCCTCCCTGGCTTATTTATTTATTTATTTATTTATTTTTGTGGTACGCGGGCCTCTCTCACTGTTGTGGCCTCTCCCGTTGCGGAGAACAGGCTCCGGTCGCGCAGGCTCAGCGGCCGTGGCTCACGGGCCCAGCCGCTCCGCGGCACGTGGGATCTTCCCGGACCGGGGCACGAACCCGTGTCCCCTGCATCGGCAGGCGGACTCTTAACCACTGCGCCACCAGGGAAGCCCCCCCTGGCTTATTTTTAACTCTTGTTTTCTCTTTTTGTCTCTTATTTTAAAATACACTTATTCTAATACGTCATAATTTCTAAAAGTAAAATCATAACATTTCTCTTAGTCCCGCAGTCTGGAAACACAGAGAATCCCCTACTTTCTGTAAAAATTCAACGTACCCTTATACATACAGCCAGACAACCTGACTAACCAAGAATATGTCTAATTTCCAGAGTCTGGGAAAGCAAATGTCGTCAAAGAAACAGTCACTCAGGTTGCAATGGGCTGCCAAAAACCGTGAACATTTGACATTTTTAGGAGATAAATGGGAAGAAGGGGCAACAACAAAATGCACCAGGTCAAAAGAGACAGTGAGTACAGTTATTAAATTGCAGAGCTGAATGGCACTGGAAGGGGCACTGAAATGGTGAAGGGCACAGCTTTTCCACTTGGACAGCCCCGAATGTGACTTGCCGTTTGAGCATATTACTTAACCTCTCTAAGGATCTGCTTTCCCTTCTGTAAAATGTCAATAAAACATGCACTTTGTAGGTTTGTTTTGAGGAGTAAATCAGATAATATACGATAAGCGCCAGCCGCAACGTCGTCCTTCAGTTTTGTCAGAACAGTGATGCAATGTTGATGCACTATGACCCTTAACGCAATAAAAAAGCAGCTGAGCTTCTGAGGACATAAGAGACTTGCTCAAGATCACGTAGTACGTCAGTGGCAAAAATGAGACTTGAATCGAGGCCCGGTTCTCAGTCCAGTACTCTTCCCACTTTAGCAAGAAGCCATTCCATTCCATCCCCAATAGATGGCGTTTGCAAGAAACATTCAGAAAATCTCCTTATGCCATTCCCCCAAATCAATGAACTGTGGACCTCTAAATCCTCTCCATGATGTACTTACAACTATTTAAAGCAAAAACCAGCCACCTCTCAACAGAGTCTGTTTGACCCTTAGGAAGGGTCACAGCCACTTAGTATGACTAATTTGGGCTCGAACCTTTTCACTATCTCAGTATTCAGAAATAATTTATTATCCTGACATTATGTAAAAGAAGTAAGTGCAAAACAAATATTCAAGCTGCCATGTTAAAATATGTCAGTGGAGCGGATCAGAGTCCCCATTCTTTACTTTATATCACAATGAACCTGTTTGGTACCTGTTACTGAGTGAAGCTTATTTAGATGAGACAGGATGCAAAGATTATCTTTAACACAATGGAAAAGGGCAAATGAATGTTACTATTTAATTAAAGACACAGGAAGGGCAAAGTGTAGGTCAACAGTGGAAAGACTGGTGTGTTGGTGCTTTAAGGAGGCTGGGTGAGCACAGAGGTGCAAAATCTGTATACAGACTGTTGAATTAGCTCTCTTCGTGTCACCGAAGCTGTATCACAGTTGTTTGTCTTCAGAAGAGAGCACACCGAGGAAGAGGCCATTCGGTGCAGTGGTACCTATAAGGGCTCTGACGTCAGATCTAGCTGGATTTGAGAAGAAGCTCATGGACTGGTTACCAGCAAAGTTTGGGAACCAGACTGCCTGGCTTCAAACACCAGCTATGTACTGTTTACTAGCTGTGTGCCTTCAGGCAAGTCACTGAGTCTCTGTCTCTTTCCTTCATAAAGGGGAACGATACTAGTATCTACTCATACAGTAGTTAGGAAGGTTAAACAAAGGAGTTACTATTTGTGAAACACATGGTAAGTGTTATATAAGTATTTGTTAAATATAGCCCTGAGTCCCAGTGGTACCACTTACTTGCTACACACCTAACAGAAGTTACTTAGCTTTTTAAGCCTCGGGTTCCTTATCTGGGAAATGGGTCTAAACACAGGGCCTGGCTTACTTAGTTGTGAAAGTTAAATGGGACCATGCATGCAAAGCATTTGGCAGGCACTAGTCAAAGAATTAATATCTTGGTATTTACTTCACCAACTAGACCAGAAGCTCCCTGAAGCAAATGCTCTATCATGTTCTTTGGATCCATCTTGGGACTTTCTGTATTAATGTTTGTAAAAAGAGCCAAAAGATATAAAGACACCTATAAAATACTCTATATGCATGTAGCACAGAGCCATTCATGTCCAAACTTAGAACATGCCCTCGGAAAAGAATCACATGGACACCCACTAAGACATATGAGATATACATGGAACTAGACTCAGAAAATTGTGAAACAATGAAGTTCGATTGAGTAGTCACCCAACACAGTGATATTCTCTCTTGTATTCTTGACCAGCTTCTTATTGAAACTTGCAACAATCCATAAGGAAGTCTTTCTTGGATTAAATATATTCCTTTTCCTCTTACATTCAAGTGGAACTTTTAAGAATAGATCTGACATTAAATAGAACACTCTTAAAATAGATAACACTACTAAAAACTCCCACTTGTAGTTGTTCTTGAACCTGTGTCCATTACTGAATGGTAAGTCCTCTGAGACAAAGGATAAAGGGTCACCAATTTACTCCTCTTTGTAGCTCCCAATTCCATATGGAGTATCCCTATGCCCCTAGTAGATGCTCAGTAAATATTTATTGAGCAAATGAATTAAATGCTTAGGGGTCCCATATTATGTTTCCCTTCCTGAGGATGTGGCTTATTTTAAGTAAAACATCTCCTACTTTGAATCTTTCCTCTGTTTACATATAACTTATTACATTTAAAATCTTAAAATCTAAAGAGATCAGTTTTCATTTCCTGACTCAGGGTTGAATTTAGACTGTTTTTAAATATTTGACATTTTAATTTAATGGATTACTAGACCTCTAAAGAAAGTCAGACTTGTCTAGTCATTTTACATACTGGGAATCCAAAACCAATCAGCAGCAGAGCCTGGTTTTAAGGCCGGGTTACCTGACTTAATCCCACGTTATTTCCACAGCACAATTCTGCAAGCACTTTACAATTTACAAAGCTCCTTTTTTTTTTTTTTTGGCTGTGCCACAGGGCCTGTGGGATCTTAGTTCCCCGACCAGGGGTTGAATCTGGGTCATGGCAGTGAGAGCTCCAAGTACTGACCACTGGACTGCCAGGGAATTCCCAACAATGCTCCTTTAACCTACAAAAAGATATAGCTTTTTGATCCTTAAATCTATATTGTAAGAAGAGTAAGCATTATGTTGTCATGTTTCAGAGAGAGAAAGAAAGTCTCAAAGAGGCCCAAGGACATCCTGCATTAGGGGAATAGTAAAGCTGAGCGAGAACCCAAGTCTTCAGGTTCAGTTCAGTTCTTTTTTCCTTGCAATGGACCAAACTAGGAAAATGTACATAAAAATGGAGATCTCTTGCAAAAAATGGGAAGAATGGCAGAAAGGTAAGGTAAAGGTATATCCCAAGTGAATGGTGATAGTCAAAAGGATTTCCTACCAACTCCCTTCATCAAATACCAACTGGACAGTTCTGAGAATTAGAATAACTGAGCTCTGCAAAGGAAACTAACCCAAGGGCGAGCACGAAGCAAGTTACCCCCTCACTTAATTCATGAGAGAAATAATATTTCCCTCGACCTAGGGGGCATTTGGGGTGAAAAACAGGAAAAAGAGAACCAGCCCCTGCAGGGAATTGAACTTGGAATAATTTTTCTTACCAAAAAGAGAAAATTGAGATCTATCTAACTAGAAAATTCAAATCAGTACACCACTCCTCATCTCCTGCTATCTTCATCTCACTGGTATTATTAAAATACATAAAAATTCTTTAAGATCAGAAGAAATATATGAGGTTGACTCATGGATATCATATCTGACCTAAGGTTCTTAGAAGGATGCATGATTACTTACCGTGCTTCCCTGCGGAAGTAGTGCCTTCTCCCCACAGGGTGAGAGTCAGCAGGGGTGAGAACAGGGGAGTTGTCTGCCTCTTGGAGGCAGGAGCTCTAGGGCTAGCACACAGGCTCAGCACACTGGAGAAGTGTGTCTACCCAGGCAGAAAGAAATCGCGACACCCTTAATGGGGAATTGCAATTTGGCTGTTGTCAGTTAGAGTCAAAGTAGAGTAAGCTGAAGTTGTCTTGTAGATGGTGAATAATTAGCAACTCCAAGGAGAAAAAGAAAAAAGATGATTATAGCTCTTTCCTTGGGTTCCTGGGATGATCCCATTTATTGCAATGCACCTCTTTCCTGCCAATCATCCAGTTAAAAAACACTTTCTGAAGACTCATGGGTACTATTATTTTGAAGTGTTTATTATGGGTCTCTTCCAGCCATGCCCTCCCATGGGGCTAAGGAGACCTGATCACTTGTAGCCCACCCTCTGCCTTTTATTCCGCATTCTGAGTACCCAAGTGGCCCGAGTCAACTTTCAGGGCCTGCATGAGCCACTTTCCAGAGTTCAGTTTCTGAATGGTGGACTGCACAAAAGGATGTGTAATTCTAGCCTGGAAGAATAGCCAAGTGTTATTTGTGAAGGGTATGGAGTGAGCTTGGACATACAGCCTGGAATGTCCATCCTTAGGCACACAAGGCTCCATATTGTGCAGAACTGAACTAGGAGTGAGAATAGAGAACAGGCCATCCGCCAAGAGCTTCCATGTACATTCTTGTCATGATCCGCAAATGTGAGGAGTGGGCCCAGAAGCTTTTTTAATTTTTGCCCCTTTGTTTTCTATTTAGTGAAGTAGCAAATAGGGCGCCTACCTGGCCCTAGGCATTTATAAGTAAATGCCTAGGAATCTACTAAAGTCCTGGGAGCATGAAGGAATATGATAGAAGAAGCAATGTAAACAAGTGGGAAGAGCAGGGTTTGAATGGGACAGATCTGAGCACTGGGCCCTGACCTGACACTTCTTAGATCTGAGAACTTGTACAAATTACTGAACTTCTCTAAATCATGTCTCTAAAATGAAGCTTAAATTTTAACCTACCTTATAGAATTATAGTGGAGGGTAAAAATGTGAGTAGCATGCCCTAAGATACTTCACACACACAGTAGGCATTTTATAAAGGTAGTTATTTCATAGGTATGAAGGGTAATGAGGAAGTAGATCTTACAACATAGAAAAGACCTAGGATGAAGTGGGAACTATTGACCTCAGAAAGGTCAAGATTAATTGGAAGGTGATGTCTGCTGAATGTCAAACAGAGTAGATACTTCTGTTTTGAGAAAACTAATTTGCCTAATTTCTTAATGCAAGTAAAAAACATTTTCCTCTTTTTAAAGAGACTGTGATAAATGGGCAGTAGATGCTCACAATTCATAGTAATGGGCAACTGTATAACTAATGAAAACTTGTGAGCACTTAGGAGTCCTGTAGATACCACTTCTGAATTCTTCCCTGACATTTAATCATGTTTCCAGTCCTTATTTTCGTATCTTTCTCATTCATTATCCTTCACTTGTCCTTTTAACTTAAATGTTTTCAAAGCATGTCAACCTCTACTGCAATAATTAAAAGATTTGAGTTAGCTTTACACTACATTAGTGCCTCAGTGTAAAAGCATTTGGGCAATAACAGATATTGCTAGAACAGAGGTCTGCACAAAGCTCACATTGGAGACTGTTACATCGACATCTGCAATCTCAAGTAAATCCTCAAAATACATTTTATAGTAAAATGATGTTACATATAATATAAGTTTATAGGGAGAAGAGTATGGGGAAAAGCCCATATTTGGAATGAGAAAGATCTGACCTATTGTATATCAGCCCCTCTCTCACTGGTGACCTTGGACAAGTCACTTAACCACTCTTTGACTCAGTTTCCTCTTTTGTAAAGTGGGCACAATATGCTACCTATCTCATAGATGCGTTATGAAGGTTAATTTTTTAAAAATGTTTATAAAGTGCTAAACATCATGTCTGGCACAGTGAGAAAGCCCTCGATACGGTCACCCTGAATAAATAAACATTCATACAGCCCCAAATATCCTGAAATTCTACTTGCCTATATCCTTCTTTTTTTTTTTTTTTTTAATTGAAGTAGAGTTGATTTAAAATATCCTGTTAGGGGCCTCCCTGGTGGCGCAGTTGTTGAGAGTCCACCTGCCGATGCAGAGAACACGGGTTCGTGCCCCTGTCCGGGAAGATCCCACATGCCGCGGAGCGGCTGGGCCCGTGAGCCATGGCCGCTGAGCCTGCGTGTCCGGAGCCTGTGCTCTGCAACGGGAGAGGCCACAACAGTGAGAGGTCCGCGTACAGCAAAAAAAAAAAAAAAATCCTGTTAGTTTCAGGTGTACAAAACAGTGATTCAGTTTATATATATATATATTTTTTCAGATTCTTTTCCCTTATAGGTTATTACAAAACATTGAGTATAATTCCCCATGCTATACAGTTGGTCCTTGTTGGCAACCTATTTTATATATAGTAGTGTGTATATGTTAATCCCATCCTCCTAATTTATCCCTCCTTGCCCCTTCCCCTTTGGTAACCATAAGTTTATTTTCTTTGTCTGTGGGTCTATTTCTGTTTTGTAAATAAATTCACTTGTATCTTCTTTTTTTTCAGATTCCACATATAAGTGATATCATATGATATTTGTCTTTCTTTGTTTAACTTACCTCACTCAGTGTGATAATCTCTAGGTCTCCCCATGTTGCTGCAAATGGCATTTTTTATTATTTTATGGCTGAGTAATATTCCATTGTATACATGTACCACAACTCCTTTATCCATTCATCTGTCAATGGGCATTTAAATTGCTTCCATGTCTTGGCTATTGTAAATAGTGCTGCAATGAACATTGGAATGCATGTATATTTTTGAATTAGAGTTTTCTCTGGATATATGCCCAAGAATGGGATTGCAGGATCATATGGTAACTCTATTTTTATTTTTTTAAGGAACCTCCATACTATTCTCCATAGTGGCTGCACCAATTTACATTCCCACCAACAGTGTAGAAGGGCTCCTTTTTCTCCAGACCCTCTCCAGAATTTATTATTTGTAGACTTTTTGTTGATGGCCATTCTGACTAGAGTGAGCTGATACATCATTGTAGTTTTGATTTGCATTTCTCTAATTATTAGCAATGTTGAACATTTTTTCTGATTAAGCTGTGTCACTGTGTTCTTATCAGTTGTGAACAGAAGGGAGCATTGATGATAGCAGTGATTCTTCAGGTTAAAACTCTCAGTGGTGAATTCCTTCTGACAATGTTAAGCACATGAAGGAGGACTTTGGGGGAGAGTTGAGGAAACATGCCAAGCTGGCATTATTTTAAGAAGTAAGAACAACATGATTGGAAAATTTTACTCTTGGAATGCCAAATGTCTGCTTTATGCAGTAATTTGGTCTTAATATCCTTACCTGGATTTTCTGAAAAAAAAAAAAATAGTACTATATATAGGAGAGAAAGGTCTCTGTAGCGTTCCACATATTTTTAATACTTCTTTAAAATTATTAAATACTTTTAAAGTACTTTCAGTACTTCTTTTAAAGTATTAAATACTTCTTTTGCAAGAGTATCTTGACTTTTTAAATGAAATTGTTGAAGTTGTGATTCCTTACTCTAATATTTGAGGCATATTTATGGTGAGGTTTTCTTTACTTACTAGTGAGACCCAAGTATATTTGTGCTCCTGGGATGATGGTTCTGATTGAATCCAAAGTTATTCTTAGAACTAGAAATAATAAGTAACTTTAACAAAAATGTTCATAAAAATATAGATTGCTTATACAGGTTTTTGTTTCTAACTGGCAGATACTCACAGTTCAATATATATTTATGGAATAGTTATTAAGCATTTACTATGCACCAGGCATTTGGATTGGTGGTCTACTGGACCTTTCTATGACTTTTGTTCTATGACTACACTCTCATATATAAGTTCAATAAATGCAGATAGGTTACATGTCAATAGAAATTAAACTAGTATCATAACTAGATTCGATGCCATTTACTAACCTCGAGACTTTGGTCTGCTTGTAAATTCTCTAAATTGCAATGTAGAAAAATATCTGTAAGTGTGGAGAGATTTTTCAATCTCAAAGTGTTGTAAGATTGATAAAAACAAAGCACAAACAAGAACAACAGAAAAACCAAGAACAGTAAACTACATTATGTAAGATTCCATTAATATGAAGTTCAAAAACAAGCAAAACTAATCTTTGGTGATATGTCAGAATAGTGGTTACCCTTGATATGGGGAGACATTGTAGGAAGAAGTATGATGTAGTCATGTGATGGGTTGAAAATGTTCATTATCTTGAAATGGGTGGAAGTTACAAGTGTGTGTGTTTATGTGCATATAAAAATTCATCAATATATGCATGTAAGATGTGTGTTCTTTATCTATTTTCTACCTCAATGTTAAATTGAATAGAGATAAGACTATACCTGTTTTCTCTGAATAATGAGCATTGTGTGAAATTTGGGCCTGTATCTTTGCTTTGTATTAAGTATTTGCATAGAGATAGGGATCAGTGTAAAATGAAAATACAATCCCCTTGTTCAAATATTATTAAGAATTTCATGATGGCAAGAGCAGAACATTAAACCAAGTGTAGGAATCTTCTAAGCCCGGGCCCTAATGTATGCCCATGAGGTCGGTCCTGCACAGAGATAACACAGAAAATATCTTCAAAATTGAGAAAGACTTTCTAAGATCAGGCATCTGCATGGTGTAAAATGAATGTTGGAAATTCCTGGTTTTTCTAGGAAAGCATAGCTTTGAGTTAAAAGGGTTATGTCCTATTGGGCTGGATAACTAAGGCATGGTTCTACTCTGTTGAAAAGGCAACAGGATAAATACTTATTATGGAAAATACACTAAAACTGAGATTACATGGAATGCTTTAATTAAGAGGGGAAAAAATTTACATGAGGGTTATGAATAGAAAACATGTGTTCTATTAAAATGAAATATTCGGGACTTCCCTGGTGGTCCAGTGGTTAAGACTCTGTGCTTTCAGTGCAAGGGGTTCAGATTCAATCCCTGGTCCGGAGACTAAGATCCCACATGTTACATGGTACAGCCAAAAAAATAAAAGAAAACACAGTCAGAAGGCACAAGATGTGGAGTCTCAGAATATTAATACAAGAACATAGAGAAACCTTTAAAAGAGTGAGAATGAATAAAATATAGTCTTATAAAATAAAATAAAATGAAATATTCAATGCTCTCCATGCCAGGGAAGAAACATTGAAATGGTACAGTGAGAATAAGCTAGAATAGCATGCGTATTGTGATAACTATTGTTTCCCTGATGGAGAATTTTTAATACTCTATTGTATTCTATTACTTTAATCATTAAATATATTGAAATTCTTTGGGAAATCCATGCCTCCAAGGTGAAGTATTTGACATAAGACAGCAAGATTAAGAGATCATGGAAACAAAGTATAGGAAACATAAAGGGAAGCTGGGAGGCTTGGGAATGCTCAGGTAGCTGGTCTCTGACTTTGTTTCCTTACAAGAGTGATGCTTACTCCCCACTAAACTGAGAACCAACCGGCAGGTGTGATGATGCAGTTCCTGCCTTTCAGAAACAGCATCTCCAGAGTCCAGAGGGTTCAGCATGCTGGAGGATGAGAGTCTACCTGATCAGGAAAAAGTCACATTATTCTTGTTTTTTTGTGTTTTTTTTTTGTTTGTTTTTTGTTTTTGCGGTACGCGGGCCTCTCACTGTTGTGGCCTCTCCCGTTGCGGAGCAGAGGCTCCGGACGCGCAGGCTCAGCGGCCATGGCTCTCTCGGGCCCAGCCGCTCCGCAGCATGTGGGAACTTCCCGGACCGGGGCACGACCCCGTGTCCCCTGCATCGGCAGGCAGACTCTCAACCGCTGCGCCACCAGGGAAGCCCCAGATTATTCTTAATGAGGCATTGCAACCTGGCTGTTCTCCGTTGGAATCCAAATGAGGGAAGTTGTCTTATAGATGGCAAACAACTGTTAACTTTGAGAAATCATAACAAAACTAAATTAATCGAATCTAAACTAAACTAAACTAACTGTTATTAGTTGCTTTGGATTCTTGAATGGCAGTTAATATTCCCATTTATATCAATGCCTCTTTTTCCTGCACAGTTGATCAATAAGAACTTTTTGAAGATCCAGTAGCATAAAGCAAGCACACTATTAAAGTTAAAGTGTGATGACTCTGAGCTACTTGGATACACAAGTGAATGTGGACCTTAAGACTTTTAGTAAAACTTTTCTCTGTTCCTTCAGGGATGGCTATGCTGACAATAAGTCTTTCATTCAGCAAACATTTGTAACATGAACTTTCCAAGGGGTAAGAAAGCTGCTGACATAAATGAAGCTTTATTTGTATGAACATTTGAATTTATCCCCACCTGCATTGTACTGGCAATCACCTCCCTCAGTTATCTCTGGGTGTCCTAAGATGTGTGTCATAAGTACTCACCTGCACTTCTGCCCTGGCCTCCTGCTGGATGCCCGCAGCTCCTGAGGCCACTTTGAAGTCTGTGCCTTATCGATGACCTTGGGGACGGAGACACTGTGACACTGAAGATTCCCTGGACAAGTGCCAAAAGGGAGAGTCATGTGATACTAAGGAGAATGCAGAAGAGATGTGATCCAGGCAAGGGAGGAAGAAAAGTTTCCCCTAAGAAGTGACATTTGCACTGAGATCTAAAGGATATGTGGGAATTAACACATATCAGAACAGGAGGAGCAAAACCCTTTGGTGGGAGGGAGCTTGCTGTGGACAGGGGGAATGTGTTAAAGAAAAAATGGGTGCTATAACGATAATGACAAAAAACAAAACAAAACAAAACCCCCTGAAATATCAGTGCCTTAACATAATACCTGTTTATTTTTTACTTACATAGTCCAAAATTACAGCAGGGGGCACTGCATCACACAGTCATTCAGGAACCATGGCTGACTGAGTTTCCACCATCTTCAGTGCTTGACCTTCAATGTCCATTTGTGCATTGACAGTCCAGCTGCAGAAGGGAAGAGAAAGAGCATGGAGGATAGTGTGGGGAGTTCCTGGGAGCTAGGTCTGGAAAGGGAATATAACCCTTCCACTCATATCTCAAGAATGCTGCCACAAAGGATGGTCAAACCCATGGAGGAACTGCAATTTTAAGAAAATAATTCAAAGTTCAGAAACTTTTCATCGATTATAACTGAGGCTATTAGAATCCGAGATTGTTTATCACTTGTGGCTGAGTTGAAATATATGCTCATCCCTTTACTCATTTATTCACTCTTTTATCCATTCATTCTTTGAACACTTCTCAGGTACCTATACTGTGCCATGCCAGTAGTCAATAAGGTGTATTTTCATGCAGAAATTAATAGGGTGAACAAGGTTCCAAAAATAAACATCAAAAGGAAACACGGGGGCTTCCCTGGTGGCACAGTGGTTAAGAATCTGCCTGCCAATGCAGGGGACAAGGGTTTGAGCCCTGGTCTGGGAAGGTCCCACATGCCGCGGAGCAACTAAGCCCATGCGCCACAACTACTGAGCCTGCGCTCTAGAGCCAGCAAGCCACAACTGTTGAGCCCACGTGCTGCAACTACTGAAGCCCACGCGCCTAGAGCCTGTGCTCTGCAACAAGAGAAGCCACTGTAATGAGAAGCCTGCACACCACAACAAAGAGTAGCCCCTGCTCACAGCAACTAGAGAAAGCCCACACGCAACAACAAAGACCCAATGCAGCCAAAAATAAATTTTTAAAAAAAGGAAACATGGGAAAACTTCTTTAATTCCACATTTTTGGTAATCATTTAAGTAGAAAAATGTAACTGCTCATTGGTGCTTACATTTTTTTTTTTTACATCTTTATTGGAGTATAATTGCTTTACAATGGCATGTTAGTTTCTGCTTTATAACAAAGTGAATCAGTTATACATATGTTCCCATATGTCTTCCGTCTTGCGTCTCCCTCCCTCCCACCCTCCCTATCCCAGGCTTCCCTGGTGGTGCAGTGGTTCAGAGTCTGCCTGTCAATGCAGGGGACACGGGTTCGAGCCCTGGTCTGGGAAGATCCCACATGCCACAGAGCAACTGGGCCCGTGAGCCACAAATACTGAGCTCTGCGCATCTGGAGCCTGTGCTCCACAGCAAGAGAGGCTACGACAGTGAGAGGCCTGCGCACCGTGATGAAGAGTGGCGCCCGCTTGCCACAACTAGAGAAAGCCCTTGCACAGAAACGAAGACCCAACACAGCCAAAAATGAATAAATGAATAAAAAAAAAAAAAATAAGAGTGGTGAGAGTGGGCCACCTTTTGTTGTTCCTGATCTTAGTGGAAATGCTTTCAGTTTTTCACCATTGAGGACGATGTTGGCTGTGGGTGTGTCATATATGGCCTTTATTATGTTGAGGAA